>NW_004524599.1:6504289-6528590 GCF_000260255.1 Octodon degus
GGACCTGGGCTAGGACTGGGTCTGGGGGCTCCCGGAACTCGGCAGAAAATCCTACTCGGTGGGCGGGGTGTGGGAGTCCTCTTTTTTTCTAAGTTCAGTTATTTGAATATTATAGGTGTGTAAACCCAGCAAAATATTCTAAAAGAGTCCAGTAGCCCATAATAGCAATGGGTCTTCTGTGTTATCTGATTTTTGAAAATAGGCCTTAGTTGGTTCAAACTAGGTCTACCTCACAGTCTCAGGCAAAACTCAGCCAGGCTCGCCAAGGATGTGCCGGAGCAGATGGGGACAGAATCGACATCTTATCCAGCTTTCTCTGGTGACAGCTGGAGGTACCTGGACTGAGCCCCAGCACAGGCCCAAGCCTTGTCACTCTCTTGCTTCCAGGCACCTGATGGGTCATTGCAGGGATAAGAGTATGCGACGAGGAGATGCATTTCGTGTTCAGGTGGCGACCCATTCCATACTGCGTGTGCTTCCTCAGAGACAAGTGAGCAACATTGGGCCAAAGCTTCAGAGTAAGAGACATTAAGCTCTGACACACATCTGTCTTCACCTCTCACCTGTAACCACCCAGCCTACATAAAACATTCCAGCTCTGCTCCTCAGAGATTGTGCAGCAAATACACTTTCTTTCCATATTTGTATTTAACTAACCTATAAGGAAGTCATCAATATTGGATCATTTGAACCTATAAACATGGGAACCTCGGAGGGTTTGCACCAGCACTGACTGACCATCAGATGTGATGATAATTTACACATTCACATGATCTTTGACCAGGCAACATCTCACAGGTGGCAACTAAGGCAGATACTTGTCTGTTCAGTCTTTACAGGAAAATGCACTGCTAGAAGAGTTTCCTCAATTATAGAGCAAAATTAGCTCTAGAGCATTCTTACACATTGCAGGGTAACATTTGACCTCCTGATCATGTTTCCAGATTTAATGAGAAAGAGAAAGAGGGAGACAGAGGAGGAGACAGATGGAGAGGAGAGAGAACCTCGGCTCATTAGCCATCAGAAAGCCATAAACTATTTGAGTAAATGCTGCTGCACATTTGTTTTGTAAAACGTATTAACCCAAATGGCATTAAAATAGTTTATAAACTATATAATTTGTGTTTTCTCCTTAGATCCATTGACTTACGGTGCTAACTTGTTTCTTTTATTAAGCCATTCTTGGATTCCAGAAACTAGCTTACTTGGATATGCTGGTTGACATATTACGTTCTATTTGTATTTGAGTTGTAATTTTTTAAAGATTTCTGAAGGTGTGTTCAAAGATAAGATTCAAGTCAAAATTTTTGTGTTATTTATTCATTTATTTTAAGTAAAATAGTTTCATATCCATAAAACGGATTTTGGTAGTTTTTGTCTTATTCTGTTCTGCGGACAATTTATGTACAAAAATTTATCTGCGCCTTGAACATGGGAAAGCTGTAATGCTGTCCAGATCAATATCTTGGTTTTTAGATAATAGTCTGAAAACTGTTCCAAAGTCATTCAGAGTTATTGGTGTTTTCAGAATTCTTAATTAAGACACTTTTGATCACTCATGTTTATCCAGGAAATTTGTCATTTTAAAAGTTGCTGTAGAATGTAAGCATAACCTTCAATATCCTTGTTCTCTGTTTTCCTTTCTCATGCCAAATTTTCAATAGTACATTTGCTTTTTCTCTTGATTTTATTTGCTACAGATTTAAGCACATTATTGTGTGCATGTTTCCTTTCAAAGAAATACCACATAGTTTGCTTTTTGATTTATTATTTTGTTTTTACCTTGGTTGAGTCCTTTTGTTGATTTCTTTGGGCTTGTTTTATTTTATTCTCTCCCCTAAATTCTTAGGTTAAATTCTTACTTCATTAAAAATATTTCTGAGTTAATGATAAAATCTCTCCCAGGTAGCTCTTTGTCCTGGGAGTACAGTCCACAGTTTATAGGGATTGCAGGCTAGTTTAAATTGCACATCTTCCAACAGGCCAGGTAACTAACTGGGAAAGGTGCCCCCAGTAGTGGAAGTCCAAGGGTCTATTGGAACATTTAAAATAATAATTTAACCAGATTGGGTAAAGTAAGGAGTTAGGGAGTCTCAAAAGTGGATGAGAGAGCTAAGCTCAGGGTGCAAATTGGCAAGGCAAACAGATGGAAGGCGAGGAAAGAAATCCAGAGGGAAATACTCCCACAAGGACCCAGGGTGAGAAAGAGCCTGCCCCGGGATTTGGCAGAGGAGCACATTCAGGTGGCAAAGATGCACAAAGCAACTGAAGACTGAGTCTGGACAGATAGCTTGTCAACAGTCTTGACATTAGCAAGTTTGGACAGTGAGATATCAAAGATGCTTAATGCAGAATAATGATCTAATCAGATTAGTATTTCCAAAGATTACTTTACTCTCTTGATAGAAAATAGATATGATAAAAGAAATAAGACAGAAGGCCAAGAAACAAATTAAAGGGTTGAGGGAAAGAAGGAAAGAAAGAAAGAAAGAAAGAAAGAAAGAAAGAAAGAAAGAAAGAAAGAAAGAACCCCTAAATGAGCCAAGCCTCATAAACATGGGAACAAGGAGATGAATGAAGATGTACTTGGGAGGCGGAAACCAAAACACAGTGGCGCTGGATCCAGTGGATGGGGTGAGACAGAAGTGAGGAAAAGTACGAGTGGGGGCCATAAGGCAGTACTGTGCCCTAGGGAAGCAAGAACAGAAAGTGAGTGAGAAGGACAAGGGGAAAGTTACTTTGGAGAGACACGCATTTGGTGATGATTTATGTCTTTTGTCCAATGCTTCTGTTGTGCTTTGGAGTTTTTGCAAGAGGAAGAATACAACGCAGGACACATATTATAATATAAGTTTATAAGGAATCACCCGAGAATCATATGCAAGTGCAGGAAATCTATCTGCACACTAAACAGTAAAGAATCCAGCAAGGGCCTGAATCCTACTTCCCGGATCTGTGCCGGAAAGGCCCAAAGGTCAGTGGTGGAAGCTGAAAAGTCTATGCCAGTGCAACAAAGGACCTGTGCTTGCAGGCTGAGGGATCTGAACTGGAGCTAGGAAGCAACATTGAAGACAAGCACCAGAGCTCCCAAAAGTACCACAGCCATTCTCAGCCACAGTGAGGCCCCCAGCTCTTCCAGCCATGAAGAAAGCCAAGTTCCCATCAGGAAACCCAATATGACAAGCTTCTCCAGGAGGCTGAGCAGGGCACCATCTTCCCCTCCAGAGCCAGGAAGCGATGCTCAAGATAAAGACCAGAGCTCCCTAAAAGTTCATCGGGAAAGCTAGCATGACGAGGTCCTCCAGCAGAACAGCCCGAGGGAACAAGCGGCTCCCAACAGCTCCAAGAGCTTCTCCAAACAGCATTCCTAACAGCGGTTCTGCAGCTTCCCTGTTCTACCTTTACGCTGCTGGTGACAGCCCTCGGGTAGGCCTGTCACACCCAGCACCACACTAGTTTAATTCAACTGAGTGTAAGAAGCTGACCACCAGCTAGAAATCTACAGCTTCCTACTTTGAGAAAGATTTTTGTACCTTTTGTTTCATGTGATTAAAAATTATCAAATTGTTTTCTCTCATTTCTAAGATAGGGATTTTTGTCCTTCTTTACCACTTCCCGTCTCCTTTTATAGTCACATTCTACTTTCTCTTATTAAAATATGTCATATTATACCCAGATTATTAGCATATGATTTTTATATCATGCTTCTTACTTCATCTTGCTTATTTTTGATGCCCTTGTAGGAAAGTACATTTTATGTCCTGTTTGATAATTGCTTACTTAATTTATCGTCTCTCACCAGCCTGTTTGTCCATTGCGCTCACGCTTCCTGTTCCTGTCAGCAGCAGGCACTTTTCACTCACCGGTGTCAGTCCTCACTGATGGTCTGTTTCTGACACAATTGCTGTTCTAATTGTACTCAAGTCTTAGAACGCTAGTGTATGTAGCAAAGCATTTTTTACCCCAGAGTGGAAGTGTATTTTCTGATTTTTCACCACAGAACCTACACAGTGTGAGCTGACCTCACAGTTTCCCCTACAGTTCTATAGTTTATTCCGTTGTCCTCAATATGTGAGGTGTTGAAAGAGTATTCTAAGATTAGTTCCATTTCAGTTCCTTTATGGGTGGCTTTTCCTCATTCTGCGCCTTCGTCTTTTCCTCTTCAGTCTCTTTTCTTCTCTATCTTTTAAATCTAAAACTACTTGTTCTTGAGGATATTTATTCATCTTTTGTTCCTAGACTTTTCCAGATATATGACCTTCTGTACATGTAAACACTGAGTCTAGCCAGCCACAACTAAAGACGTAAATGAAAATTGAACAAACCTAAAACTGTACCTTACCACACACTTTCACCACCCTACATTTAACTCCAAGTTTAATTGACATAAAGAAAGTCAGATTGGCTGCCTTACATTCCTTCACAATTACCAAGGCCCAAAAGCTCTAGAAGGCCTTCATGACTATGCAGAAAGCCTTCTACGTTAGAATCCAACCAGAATTAGTCCTCTCTCCCAGCACCTTCACAATGAAGCAAACTTCAGAGACCTCCTTCAAAATATTCTGTTTTCTCTTTTTTATATTGGAGAATTTCAATGCATGAATGGATAAAACTAAACCTAATTTTTAAATATCTTTTGTGGTTGCCATGAAACAAAGTGTCCGAGACACGTGTGTGAAATTAAAAGGCCTGTTTTATTCTTTTTATTCCCTATGCTTGGCACCTGTCCAGAAAAGCAGAGGCCTATCAGAAGCTCCAGATCTAGAGAGAGGAAGGGAGTGGAGGAGAAGGAAACGAAAAAGGAATCAGAACGTGTTCGTTCTGCACAGGTGCCGATGAACGTATCGCTAGGCACTGAGAACTTACACTATTAAAAATAAATTAACTGCAAAAGAATATAAGCCTATTTTTGTTAAATATTTTAATGTAATATAGGTTAATGATAAATCTGGGTCTACAATCATAGTTGTGTAAGCTTTCAATATTATTATATTGATTTATTTTTACAAGAATGCAGCTGTCATAATCATCTTATATAGGCTTAATGTAAAAAAGATTCCACACATGTGTGTAGCAAGCACAGCAGTAGACAAAGTCTCTCATTTATCCGGCTGTTTATTTCTCTTTCTATTATATTATATTTTCTCATATTATAAAATATTCTTGCAAAAGTTTGCCTCGAAAGCTTAAATAAAATTTCATAACATAGCCATATGATAAAAAGGAATCCAACATTATACTTACACAATGTATCAAGAACTCGTGTGTCACGACCAGATTTTAGGAGCCAGGGAAGGGAGAGAATAAAACAAACTATACTGACTCAAACAGTACCTAGAAAGCATATCAGTTTGACTTCACATGAATATAGAATGCGATAAAGGTAGTATTTTTTTTTATCTGTCCCTCAGTTGAAGGGCATCTGGGTTGTTCCCAAGATTTAGCTGTGACAAATTGCACTGCTACGAACATGAGTGCACATATGTTGTGTGATGTGATGATTTCAGTTCTTTTGGGAAAATACATAGAAGGGGAATAGCTGGCTTGAATGGGACCTCCAATGCTAGCGTTTTGAGGACTCTCCCATGCTGCTTTTCATATTGGTTGTACCAGTCTGCACTCCAAGCAACAGTGGAGAAGGGTTCCTTTTACCCACAGCCTCTCCAGAATTTGTTATTGGTAGACTCCTTGATGATAGCCATTCTTTCTGGCATAAAATGGAATCTCAGCAGTGTTTTAATTTGTATTTCTTAAATGACCAATGGTGTGGAACACTTTTGCATATATTTATTTATCATTTGCATCTCTTCATTTGTGAAGTATATATTCATTTCAGATATTTAAGTATATATGTAGGACAGTTTGGATAATTGTACTGCCAATTTCTGTTGGTTTTTTGAAAGGAGCAGTTAGTCCTGTTAATCAGCTGTGAAACTGTCTCATTCATATTTATTTCTCAATAAAAAAATAAATATAAAAAAGAAAGGAGCAGTTAAAGGTTAATTTTTTTCTTTTTATTCTTTTTTTTCTTCTTCTTTTTAATTTCTTATAAACTTTTTGTTGCTGTTGCTTTATTGTTTGTTTCTAACCAGTCTTTCAAGTTTATATCTGGTAACCTAAACAACTAATTTTTTTTTTAAATGTATTTGGTGCAGGGTCTACAGGGTCTATAAGGTCTCACTACATAGATCGGACTCATAGTGATCCTCCTGCTTTCAGCCTCTCAAGTGCTGGGATTACAGGCACTGTCCACCACCCCAGTCCCAATCGCCATCTCAGTGTGCCCCGGGGGTAGGGCTGGCACAGTCGCCTAAGCAGGCACGTTAGTCCACTGAGCTAACTGGCCAGCCTCTAAACAACTAATTTCAGTGATAACATCATGCAGTACAACAACCATTGTTGAATTCCTATCACTTTGCTTAATGAAATTTTGTGTAATTTCTAATGCTTTCTTTTACTATATTGTATTCTTTAAAAAAAATAACAAATTAAATAAAAAAAGGTAGTATTAAGTGTATGCGTACAAGAACAACTTCTTGCAGTAATGAATATAAAAGGCACTTAAATCCGTGTCACCTGAGAGTGTGCTTGTTGAAGACACAGAAATGTCTGCTCAGAAGTGTGGAAGGCAGATACAGCCGGTATCAACTCAAGTGATCCTTCAGGCTAGCGAAGTACCCACCCTCACTACGTCACCTGCATTAATTAACGAGACAATTGGCTTTACTTGTTTTATTTGCTTTTCAGCAAGATCGTGTCATTTATCATATTGTACAAGTCTTCGCAATATTTCAACTGGAAGAAAGTTATCCCTCATCTGTGTACATTTGATACAAATAATGGAAGTCGCTGATTAGGTTTTGTTAGATATGACTTAGTTTTCCTCTCAGTGGCTTTTGCTTTCATTATGATGTTTAGATTTATTCTATCTCACATAATTGTGAGTGCTCTAAGTCTCTTACCAGTTCCATCTAATGTTTAATTTTAGAGGAGCAGGGCTAAGGGTGGGATCTCCTCTAGTCTATCCTCTTGCTAGTCCAGGCCTTCGCTCTGCTCAATAGTCCTTTATTTTATAGTTCTACTAATTCTAGAATCATTGCTTCCTAGACAGATTGATATAGTTTTAATATGTCTCTGCCAAAATGCGTGCACAGAAAAACATGTACTAGAAATATAATCACCAAGGTAACAGCATTGAAATGTGACAACTTTAAGCGCTGATGAGGTCTTGAGTGTTCTACCCTTGTAAAAAGATTACACCCTGCAGGTGAGATTTGATTCATTATAAAAAGATAAATTTAATCCTTTCCTCCACTGGCCTCTCACCCCATCTTTGTCCTCCTGACAGAGGATGAAATAGCAAAAAAAAAGCCCAAGTTTCTCAAGGTTAGCACCTTGACCTTGGACTTAGCCTTCAGAGCTGCAAGGAAGAAGGTATTTTATGTTATACAAATTACTCAGTCTCCCAATCCAAAAATGGGCATCTGAGATGAACAGATGAAGAAACAAAATGGGAAAATAAATACATGAAAAAAATGGTCAACATCATTGGTCATTCGAGAAATGCAAATTAAAACAACACTAAGATTCTATCTCATACCAAAAAGAATGGCTTTTATAAAAAAAAAAAAAAAATCAACCAACAACAAATGCCATTGGGCTGTGAAGAGAAAGGAACTCTTTTCCACTGTTAGGCATGTAAACTGTTACAACCACTATGGAAATCAGTGTGGAGACTCCCCAAAAGACTAGGACTGAGGTCCCATTGAACCCAGCTATGCCCCTTCCGGGTATTTTCCCAAAAGAATTAAAAACATCATACCAAAGCAATATATGCTCACCCATGTTTATAGAAACACAATTTGTAATGGCTAAATCTTGGAAACAACATCAGTACCTATCAACTAAGGAATGGATAAATAAGATGTGATATATAATGGAGTATGACTCAGCTATTAACGATACATACGAGGCTTTTATAGGTAAATGGATACAACTAGAGACCATACTCAAAAGTGCAATGAATTAAACTCATGTGTGTAAACATTGCATCATCTCTCTAGGGTAAGAAGCTGAAGCACTAAATAAGACCCAAAATCCACAATAGATATTGTGAAAGGGAAAGAACCTGCTCAAAAAGAAAGAACAATTGGGATGAGTAAAAAGAAAAAAGAAAGAATGGGGGAAAAGAAAATATATATAAAGCTAGAGGGGATAGTTAGACTACTAACTTAGTTCATTGGGGAAAAAAGGGTTGTGTTTATATTGTTTGATCAATTATGCATGCACATGTCTTGCAATCTGAGCAACTACTTTGAAGATAAAAATGCACAATATATTAACCACTGTTAATATTCTATTATCTTGTTTTGAAATTCTGTATTATTGGTTGCTCTTTAAAATTAAAAAAAAAAAAATCACTCTGTCTCAGGTTTTCTAATACCACCACAAAAGAGACTGTGTACGCAGAGCTTCGGCTTGCAGTGAGCAGGACTCGGCGTGTGCTCCCTCGGCCAAGCAGAAACGGCTTGCTGAACTTCACTGCACATTCAAACTATATCGCAATGCTGTGCGCATGCAGGCAGCCTGTAGCTGGTGGACACACACAGGCCAAACAGGACCAAAGTCTGTGCTTGGAGGGCCCTGGGCCACTGAGGGCAACTGAGAACACTCTTTAATTCCTATCTCCTAGAGAGGTTTCTTCTGAGATAAACATTTTAAGGGAGTGTTTTCTTTTCTTAAAAGAGTATATTTACGGAAAAACAAAAATAGAAAACAAAGAAACAAATGCAAAAGCATTGCATGCAGGAGGGTCCTAGATGTGTTCTTAATTGCCAAATTTAAAACACGGAATCTTTTCTTCCTTTATAAACATCAATAAAGATGAACAAGCATGTTTCCAGGTTATGCAACGTGAAACTTTTTTTTTAACTTGAAACTTTTCCACACCCAAGCTTACCTAAAGTCTTCTCATGGAACAGAACAAACGTAGCAATCTTGAAACTTTCTGTTCATTGATAATGGCAAGAAGACTGGAAAGTTTGAATTACGTGGGAGAAAGGATCTAACTGACTTGCTCCCGAAAGCAACCACTCTGATTAATCCTCCTGTAGAACTTTCAGCTATTTTTACCACCAGCAATAGGGAAAGAGATAAAGGCTTGTAGGTAGGGCGTCAATGCCAAGGTTAGATCTGACTTTAAAGGGGAAAAAGCAATTAAGAAAAGTGAGCAAATAACAAATATGACACCAGAAAACCCCTACTTTTATCTGTCATTGGTCATTGCTTTGCCCACCCCCCCACCTCCCCAAACACACAGAGCAGAAACAAAAACAAAAACAAAATGACACTATGTCACCTCCAACAACCGCTATTAAGAACTGTTTCCTATTACTTGGAAAGTGTTCTCTCTTGCACACTTCTGAAGGACTTGACTCAGTAAGAGTGGACAGGTGGAGGGAGTGCCTCTTTAAATTTATTTATTTACTTTTAATTTTGTTTTTGCCCTGGAGATTTGGACTCAGAGCTCTCCCAGCAAGCTGCCTTTCCAGTCCTAAACTGCTCAGGCGGGGCTCGACCTTGCAATACTCATACCTGCGTCTTCCAGCCTGTTGAGATGACAGTCTCAGATCACCACTCCCTGCAAGCTCTTTTGTTCAGAAGCCAAAATTTTTCATCAACTTCAATTTTGTCTTAGTAGTTTCAGCCTCTTTCACAAAATGCATTTGCATATTTATGTGTATATGGACATTTACCCATACTCTTAAAAGTATAAAAGCTTGCTTCATTTGGAGTTTCAACCTTTCCTTGGCCCCTGGGAATTTCCTGTGTGACCCACAGGTGAGACTGGGTCTTGCAGGCTCTGGTATTTAGGACGGGGAGAGAGAGGGAAAATGCAAGCAGCCTAGAATCAACCCCAACTGGGCCAGGGAAGTATAATCAGCAGTAGGAGTTTCCGTATCATAAATCTCAATGAAATGAACAATGGCACACCCACGTATTTACCAAGCCTAGCAAATCAGTATTCCAACTTTCCCAGCTCTTGCCAAATTTTTCAATGTCTTTCCTTCACCAAAGGTGCCAGCGGGGTGAGCGAACCATGTCCTAACTATGTCCTACAGCGATTGCTCACGCCCCTTGAGCAGCTGTTTACAAAGAAGCTGTGTGGTTAGACTGGGGTGAGCCGTGCATTCTCACTGACTCTGACACGGTCAGTCTTGCCTGGTGTCTAAGGCACAGAATCTAGACCCCCCCGAATGGGAACATGTCTTCTTATACCTACAGCAAATCATGTTCAGGTCAAACACTTGCTCAAGTCATTTTACATTCCTTGTACTGCAGGTCTTCAAAGTGCAAGGTTTTGAATTATTTTAGAGACAATTTTTATGTGCTGCAAAGGAAACCAAATGAAATGTACACAGTATTTTCATTATAGAGAGAATGAGCTACTTCGTATTTCAGTTTAACACATAGTGACCCAGACCCTCACTCCTCTCCATCTGAGCCACAGGCCAGGACATTGATTAGAGAAATGTTAGATCTCTAAATCGGAAGTCACTCCCTAACTCCATGGGGTCAAAATTTGTGTCTGTACAAGCTCATCCGAAGAGTTGTAGCGACATTATCAAGAAAGTAAAGATGAAATTTGCCTTGTCGGTATCTGAGCAAATTTTCAACTATGTACTAATAAGTAAGAATTGTGGCTCTGATTTTTCCAAAAACATAAAGGTTGGGGGTAAAAATCTGAACTCTCAAAATGCAGTCCTCATATTTTGCCTGAGACCACTCCTTACTTATGCCACTGCCTCGCTCTCCCAAGTTGCCCTTTTCCTCTGCACGTAAACTACAATTCCACCTGCTGCACTCAAGCGGCCCATCATTGCATGATTGCGAAGTCAAGTGACCAAAATGAGCTCCGGAGCATTGTTTTCATCAGCCTGAGCAGTGGAAAGCCACAGGCCCTGATCACATGGTCGGTAGAAGATTGTCACCTCCAGTGTAAGATGGACAAATAGAGGAAGGGTAGCGGCATATTGCTGGTAAGCGTCAGTGTACACTAAAGCTGAGGCGCCTGCCTTTGCCCTGGTGTCTTTTCTTACCCTAGAGCTTACAGTACTTTTAATCCTGGAGTTCTCACACTTCTAAAGTAAGGACAGTAAAGTGAGAAGCAACAAGACTATGAAAAAAAGAAGAAAAAAATGGGAAGAATGGAAAATGATTTCAGTATATAGCACTGACATTTACACTGGCCTCCAATAGCAGGGTTACGAATGGAACCAGCTTGTGTGTGCATGCCTGGGACGTCCCAGTGGCTCCTGGGAGAGGGACTTTTGAACTGATTGATATTCTTGGCACAGAAGAACAATGTCTTTGCAGTTTCTAAGCTAATCTCTGTCTTCGAAAATGGTTTTCCACCCAGGCAAGTTTGTTCAAATGCTAAGAAGTGATTGCATCTGAGCCCTGCAGATTCTTGCTGTCTCTTGTTGACCCTGACATGTGGGATGCAGAGGTGGAACGCGGCGCAGGGCATTAATGCCGCCTTCTGCCTACCAGGTGGCTTGGCCAGACAGCAAAAGCTTCAGTGTGCCCCGTACTTTAACCCTGGGCTGGCATTGCAAGAGTGAAGGTTGTGCAGCGATAAGGAAGAAAAGAGGAGACCAGTTTTTAAAACAGAACTGTGTGGCTAGGAAGGGGAGAAGAAAAAGATAGTGCTCTTCTCTTTCAGTGGAAGGAACATGTGCTTCTTTGATGATCTTCCTTCACCTCTGGGAGGTAAAATATGGTCACATAAATACAGCCCTGTCACAGCAATTACTCACTGGTGACAAGTAGAAAGGATTCTGTTACCCATAAAAGGCCTGTAAACATGAGCATAAGGTTTTAAAACTGATACTTCAACAGGACAAAGAGCTTATATTTCCCTTGTCTTGGGCTTGAATCCATTTCCCACCACATCCTCTTTTCCTTTGACACATTCTGCCTAAATCTCCAAATAACAGCCCAATCTCACTTCCATTGGGCCAATGGCCAGAGCCTATGGCTACGTTTCCTCTCTGGTTCCAAAGAAGGAAAAATGTGTGTGGTGTGTGTGTGTGTGTGTGTGTGTGTGTGTATGTGTGTGTCCTTGCAGAGTAAGAGTCAATGGAAGATCTGGGGTGGAAGGCTCTGTGATGCAAGGGTGTTTCTATAATCTGGAATTCTAAATTTAGCAAGTGGGGTAGCCCAGGCTGAATTTCTTCCTTTCTGTGAATTTCCACCTATCAACAGAAACAGGAACTGAAAAAACTCATAGAAGTCAAACTTTCCTTGTAGGTTTGCAGTTATTTGGAAAACTCCGTGCTAGAGATTTCCAGGGTTACAGGGTTTATTGGAATATTCTCCTTTTTATTAAAATGGAATGTGTTTTTTGAGGCTGGCTGGCAAGGTAGCCCATGAAAGGAGGGCTACTCTAGTTCCTCCGCCAGTGTCCCAGGTGACTGTGGTCAGTGCAGTAGTTTTCTTCGCTGGTTGTTCACCTATAAATTAGAGGTGATACCAAGTCTATGTGGCCATATATATCACAGAGATATTAAAATAACAAGTTACACAATAAATACTCAGGGGGTACTGCTGGGCACACATTCAAAGAGCAGTGTGTACGTATTTATTATAGCCATTACTACTCTTAAACTCTGAAATATTTCGAGGAGTAGTTTGTTTTAAAAGACATCTTGACACTTCTTTTTTGCACCATTAGTTTTTGGTAAGCTATTTCTTTTGCGTTGGCCTATAATTCAGTTATCACCAAACTTTGTAACCTTTTGCTCTTGATTTCTTTGGTCCTGATGGTGTAGATGTAGGGAACGATGCTTAAGTAAAGGCATACATGTTATACCTGTCATTCAGGTGATGTCCATAAGACTTATAATTTAATGTTAGAATACTCTAGAACAGCAAATCTCAAAGTGCAGTCAGTGAGTTCCCAGATTACTGAGAAATCCTAGGAATTGCTGCTATTAAAAAATAGCACACTAAGATGTTATTTGCCTTTTGTTGTGTTCTGATTCATGCAATAATTATGCAAAAGTAGAAAATGATAAAATAGCTCTGGCCCTACTACAAGGCAAGGGCACAATATGACAGCAGTAGTCACTGGACGAAATAGGAAAGATGGTTAATTTTAGCAACGCCATCATTTGATGACATATGTTTTCCATGTTCTGGATGACAAAATGGGAAGCACACACAAGGCACCTGCTGCATACACTAATACACATGTAATTGTTTTGTGTTCAGACAGAAATAGTATCATCCAATATATTCATTCAGTTGACCAACAAACTGAATTTCTATTCCTTGTCCAGCACTGTGTTAGACACTTTGGGATACAAATAAGATTTGCACTCAAGCAACTCATAGTTTATAGAAACCAATAGAAAATGAAATTCTTCTCACACTCTACCTATGTCTGTATTCGTTCACAAAATATGCACAGCGTCCACCTTGGTGAGGCACTAGCGTAAACACACGGCTGGCAGACACAGGGCCTCTAATTCTCCCTGCAGGAGAAGCACAGAGAGCTCTTGGAGAGGGACCTGAACTTGGCCCGGAGGACAGAAACAGCGTTCACAAGATCAGAATGGCACAAGAGCATTGCATCAGGCAGCCATGGTGTATGTAGACCCTCAGGTGGCTGGAGAAATGGATCATCAGTGCGGACCGTCTGAGGAAGACAGAGCCAGGTGAGCAAAGATTCCAGGTCACCTACCTGGTGAGTAGTGAGACTGAGATTCCAACATGGATCAGCCTCATCTAGTGCATGTAGCGAGCCCCTCATTAATTCTTCTTAAAAAATAAATCACAGTGTAGTACCTACAAAATACTACATTCTATGGAATGCTTTACAGGACATTTGCTAGGATCACAAGAACTCTGTGAGGTAGGTAAATCATATTATAATGTAGAAATTATATTATACATGCAGTGCCTGAGGCTCAGAGAGATAAAATAACTTGCCCCAAGCTATACAGAGTAATGGCGACAGAGTTGAAGCCAAAGTAGCATGACCCCAAAGCTCACACTTCTCCTTTCATTGCGCCAACTCCAGTCTGTACTCGCAGTCTGTCTGGGTTAGTCAAACTCTCCACTTTGCTGCATGATTGAGTGCATTCCCTGGATTCTAAGTCACCCTAGCCAAGACTGGACCTACATTAGCACCCAGAGCAATGCCCCCAGAGGCCCAACTAGAGAACACCTGCCTCCAGAAAGCCCTTGAGATAGATGATCAAAGGACACCCAGCTGTTTCCTAGGTCTCACCTGACAGTTCAGGGTCAACTTTGTAGCAAAGATAAGTATGCTGTTGAGGAAATTCTTTCAAAACTAAATGTTTCCCTTCCTCATTCCAGATAAATTGCATTAATGCATAGTCTATTACCTAATGCAGTTGTGATTTAACTTCCTTCTCTCGAGCCTTTTATGGAGCAACAGTAAAGACTGAAGCAGCCCATCTTCTACACAGCCCACAAGTGACTGCTTCAAAGAGAAAATTCCCACCACCACACCTTCGCTCTTTCTGGTCTATTGAGTTTAAATTTGCATTGGACATGTGTGTGTCTACAATATGTCAAAGTTGCTTAAGATACTGTACCTGCTAGAGAATGCCAGAGACTAGAAACAATGCTCAAGTGTTTGCAAAAGTGTTACTCATATGCTTGTCTGCTGTAAAATGAGTAAGAGAAGAAATGAACTGGATTCAATTCTTAACAACATTTCTAAAGGAAATAAGTGAACAATTACATGCATGTTTCACTTAACCATGGAACCGCAAGCAGCCTCGTGTATGGAAATACAGCTATGCTCCAGGGCAAATTGTCTGTCTATCTATCTATCTGTCTGTCTGTCTGGCTGTGCACCTATCTATCTATCTATCTATCCATCTATCTATCTATCCATCTATTTATTTTGATGGTAATGGGATTGAACCCACAGCCTTTACAGTGGTCTCTATCCTGAATCAATTTTTTTATTTTCTACTTTGAGAAAGATTTCGCTAAGTCATTGAGTTGCTCAGGCAGGGCTGGACCTTGTGAACCTCTTGCCTCAGCTTTGTAGAGCACTAGACATAGCTTTTGTAAAGCAAGTGCCCAAGTGCTAGTCCTGCAAAAACTGCTGCGCCCCCCTTGAGTTGTCTCTCCCACCATAATCTACACATTCCCCACCTATTAAAGTATACCTTAAGTCTTCCATGATGAAAATATCTCGCTAGAGCACCTGGAATCCGGTTCAACTGAAAGTGACTGAGAATGGCTTTTAACTTAATGGAAACATGCACAATCACTCCTGTGAATATTGCTGGCCCAGGTCCAGTCAGGTGGCTCCACTGTGACCAATGCAAACATTGCTTCTACCTTGATAATCCAGCATCCTCACTGCCCAGTGGGATCCAGGGCTGCCCATCACATCCACATGGCAGGTAGCAGGACTCAAAACATAGGAGGACGTGGCTACATCATTCCTTGTCAGCAAGCCTCCTGATGTGGTACCAGTGCTGTTTCAGAGCTTCGTTACTTTGCTGAGAAATGTAAAGTGAATATTGGGAAAAATCACATCTCCCCTTTGCCTATTCATGTGTCTATGTGTACCCTAATTCCATGTTCATTAGTTTATTTTTTTTTCTTACTGGGCATTGAATTCAGGGCTGAGCTATAGCCCTTTATATGTTGCATTGTTTTTGGTGATTTTGGTTTTTGCTTTAATTTTGAGAAAAGGTCTTGCTGAGTCACTAGGTTGTCCAGGCTGGACTCAAACTTACAGTCCTCCTGCCTCAGCCTCCCAGACTCCACGTTTAGAATAATTCAATTCCTTCCTCCAAGAGAAGGAATCCAGAAGTTCCATAATATTCATGCATCTGACTATAAATTCCAGATTTGGGGTAATATTTAGTGGTTTTCATTAGGCTTGAGCATGTAGACTCATGGCCTGGGAATGACAGGCTGTACAACATACCAGGTATCTGACATAACACATGTAGGGGTACAGTAATAACAGAGTAAGCCACAAACAAGCATTCCTCTTATTTATAAAAAAGCATGGGTCAAGGAGATGGCTCAGTGGAATAAGTGCTTCCCTGGCAAGCACAAGGGTCTGAGTTCAATCATTGGTTCCACAAAAAAAAAAAAAAAAAAAAAAAGCATAAGAATTGTATCATAATCACTTTCCCTCATTATGATCAGATTCCAGTAGGTAGAAATTTTTTTAAAAAGTGTCCAGCTTTCTGGTAGACCCTCATTCAGCTTACTGGAAAATGCTTCATCCACGATCACCTGTGACCACAGCTCTACCCTTTGGACTTATTTCATTGTCCATTGTGTTCCAGAGAATAAGGCTTTCTTGGAAGCATATGAGCTCTCCCAGCCTTCCTGCTGGCATTAACCTGGGAAAGCAAACGGTCAACAATTTTTACAGGCTGGGCTTGTGGTCTTCATCAACACAAAACAGAGAGGGACTTGCCTTATTTGATCTTGATTGATCCTGCTTGCCGGCAGGCACAAAAATCTTATCAGAAAAGGATGATTATGTCTGATAATTGTTTTATATTACTTTGTCATCTCAGACCTTTCATCATATTGCTCCAATCATTTACAACAGAGAGTTTTCTCTTTGTGGTCCAAGATGTGTCTTCTGTGCCATTATATTTGGGTTATTGGCAGCAGGAAGTAGTATAGAACAAGCAGGAAGTAGTATGGAACAAACAGGAAATAGTATGAAAACAAACAGGAAATAGTATGGAACAAACAGGAAATAGTATGGAACAAACAGGAAATAGTATGGAACAAACAGGAAATAGTATGGAACAAACACGAAGTAGTATGGAACAAACACGAAGTAGTATGGAATCAGAAGATTGTCTACTCCAACCCTTTAATGCACAGCTTGGGAGCTTCTGCACACCTTCTGCTTATAGCTGCTGACACATGAGTCACTCTTACATATCTACCTGTGAAGGGGACCAAGAAACCAGTTTCTAGGTGATTGTGACTTAAGGCTATATCAGAAGTTTTATTAAAGAAGAATATAAACATCTGGAGATAAGTAACATCCTATTAAACTCTGTGTTACATTTACTTTTGTAAGTGCATTTCAAAATATGCACAATTACCGGGGGGTAAGAGGGGGAGTAATGACTATCCCAGCCAGAAAGAAACAAATGGCTTTGGGGGACAGCATTCTGAATGAGAGACTGCTCACCTCCTTCATTCACTCTGAGGCCAAACTTGTAATAGAATCTAAAATTGTTTTCTTCAGTCAGCACATAGTGAGGCTGGCTGAGTGCTGGACACTGAGTACTCATTCACAAGGGGTTTGGTAGTCACAGGCCATCCCATTATCTGTCTAGTGGACATATACTGAAGAGGTTTATGACTTAGAATTTTATACCAGATACCAAAAGATCAATGGAGCATAGCTAAATCCACCTAATTGATGTAATGTCAACAGCTTTTCAGATAACTGGCCCAAGCATTGAATATATTTATATATCCATCTAGAAATAATATACATATAGATCCTTATAAGTTCTCCTTCATTTTCATGAGCCAACTGGGACATCTTGGGAGGCAAAGGAAAGGACTCATTAACACCCTACCTGGGTCATACCTGCTCCTTCATTTTTCTTTTTATGATGGTGTGTGTATGTCCTCCAAGGGTTCCTGTGTTGGTTATCAGGGTTATCAGTGCATGGTGTTAAGAGATGGTGGAACCTAGTGGAGAGTGGTTAGGGCACTGGAGTCACCCCCATTGGAAGGGATTAAGGTAGTTCTTGGGGAACCCTGGTTTGTTTCTAGAGAAGTGGGTTATTACGAGAAAAAAAAAAAAAGCAAGACTTGTCCCCTTTATCCTCTCTGGCTCCCTCTGTTACCCTGTGATGTCTCCCACATGGAATCCCAACACAATGCCCTCTGGCACGAAACTTTCACTAGAAGCAAAATAGGTGAAGCTACCCAATCTTGGAATTTCAGTCTACAAAATGGTTTGCTTCATAAACCTCTTTTCTTGATACATAACTCAGTTTGAGATATCTTGTTTCTGGAATGGAAAATGAACTGATATATCCTTTAATTTTGCTTCTGTGGTTTTAAAGGTGATACCCTCATGTCAAGGCTGCCAAACTGAACGAAATAGAAGTCTCTGTCTCTCTTCCTGCAAGAGCTACGTGTCCCTGCTTTAACCATAGCTGCAGCGACCATAGTTCTAGTGAAATTTGGTTGGTGTTCTTTCCATAAGGACACCCAGCACTCTGAGGTTGTTCTGGGTAAGTCTAGAGAAGGTTGCTCACTGTGCATCTTCTCTAACAAATTCTTTCCTGACCAACTTCCTCAAAGCCTCAAGGTCACTGACTTTGTGGCACTTCCTATCTCACATGGCAGAGCATCCCTGTTGAGTAAGAGTTCAGTTGGTAGCCACTCGAGTGGGAACTGAGGGCATGGAAGGGCACCCCTTTTCTTGCATGGGACACAGGCCTTGTGATATGACCTGTTTTGCCATTGGCTTGTGTTGTCACAGCACAAATGTACTATCACACACCTGTAGAAGGTCCATACTCCTGCCCAAGCCCAAGCTGCCATCAAAATTAAATCACAAACAAATGGAATCATGGACTTAATTTGGTTTCCTACAATACTTTCAGTTTATTTTGAAGAACCAGAGGTTGATTTCTATTCACGAGCCTTGGAGCATTTGAGAAATACTCATTCCCAGGAAATGCAGTGTGGTACTGTAAGACACAGACTGGAGCAGAGAGGATTGTGTGCACCGAATGGGAAAGTGGATGAAATGACTCTTAAGATAGATCTCTGGTGACACAAAACAGCAACATCTGTGAATCATCATCATGAAAGAAGAGCATCGCGTCACTAGTGAGTGATCACTCGGCTAGGACCTATAGCAGATGCTATAAGGACAGACACGAGATGTTCCACCCTTCACTCCACATGAAATTCAGAATCTCTCATTCACCGGATGTCACTCACAGATTCTCAAACACAGCTATACTTCTGCAGGAGCATCTAGTTGTCAACCCTGTTAACAATTTTATAAGACATTTTATTCTTTTTTCCATGTTAGTTCCTTAAGGCTGTAACCTACCTCAAAATATCTTCGTATTCTTGAGGGATAAAGGTTTTATTCTGAGATAAGAGGGGATAATGTTGCCTAATTTTGTTTCAGTTAAGAAATACTATCCTAATTAATGAGAGCGACCTGGAATGATACCAGTTCTCGGCCAAGGCAGGAGCTACGTAGGAAAGCATTCAGCGTGTTGCCAGTGTGCTCTCCCACTCATCCTACATATCAGATGACTTAGGAAAAATATACATTAAGCCCTACTTTGAAAAAAATGAATCTATTTTTTATTCTTAAGTGATTGACGGTCCAGTGTCTGGCTTGAAGTGTGGAAGACAGGACTATGAGCTTGGAGACTGAAGTGATTGACATTAAGACCATTCATTAACTGAAAGGTATTAGATAATGCACAATCAAATTTATCCTATTATGGACTAGAAAAATCTACAGAATAAAATGTTACTCTCCCTTTGATTTTTTTTGTCTTTTTAAATATTTTTATTGAGAAACAAATAGCAATGAAACAGTTTCTCAACTGATTATTAGTAATTAATACATTGCATATTATTGTCTTAGTGGTTATTCATTGTACAAGATGCAGACCTGATATCTTGTCTCAAACTCTTCCTTTGATTTGGAACCAAGGAATAAGTTTAGTTCATATGGTGTGACCAGAGGTGGGATTTTTTTTGGTTTTTGGTTTTTTGTTTTTGTTTTTGTTTTACTACTCAATGTGAAATTAGCTAGGAAAAATTTCAAACACCTCAAAGAGAATATGTTTCACAAATATTGAAAGCCCATTATTTTTATGAAATCCTGGTTTCAAGAACATTACAAAACAATCCTTTAAACATCTGCTTGCAAGATCAGAGTTAAAGTTACCTCTGGTAGGTTACATGTTTTTTGACATAGAGGAGCCACAGTATTTGCAACAAAAATCTTTGTAATCACAATGCTGTAAAATTTCACTGTCCAATATGGAGCCACATGGGCTTATTTAAATTAATGGGAAATTAAGTAAAATTACATTTAGCCCATCGGCCATACAAGGCACATTTCAAATTCTCAATTACCACCTCTGGCTAGCAGAGAGGGCAAAGAACATCTCAATGTTGCAGAGAAAATTCTGGGAAGAATGGTGGTCTTCTAGTGGCATCTACTCTGGTGTAGACTATCTGCTAAGGGAATAGCTCACCAAATGGAGATCCAAAGTGAGAAATTGAGGAAGGAAATAGAATGGGAGAGAATCTGAAATGAACAAGCCTGTTCTTGGTGCTACGTGCTACTCTCAAGGAGAGACAAGACATAGTAGAGTGGGGCTTCCTCCTTTTATATGACTATAGAGTATCCTTATCATTCTTTTTGGTGTATAGAAAGAGATAGGGAGTCTTGAACTACAGGAATTTATCTTCCTGGGGAAAACAGATACCAGGGCACATTCCCTCAAATCACTGGTACTAAATAATGTTATCACACACCACATGTGTGTGTGGGGGGGGTCACGATGTTACCCAAATTAGCAGCAATTTCAGTTGAAAATAGAAAGGAAGTATGGGCAGAACAGACTTTCGAAGGAAGCAGAGAAGAGACACCTGACTCACACTTTCCATGTGGTTGCATAGCACACTGTGTTAGAAACACTTACCCTTCAGTGAAACCCAGCTTCCTTTTCTTCAAATGCAAAATCAGAGACCCAGACACAAAGCAATGCCTTATCCATGGAGATCTAGGTATCACCGCAATAGGGCAAGACAAGGTCTCCATTCCAACATTATTTTACTTCTGTTACTGCTGCTTACATACTGGTCAAATAGATATTCCAACCCTCCTTTTTATTTTCCTTTTTTATTTTTTATTTTTACATATTAGGAACAGTATCTCACTACCCAGCTTGGTCTAACCCTCCTTTTTAAACAACTATATGATAAAACAATTGCTTTTATTCATTTATTTTTAATGTATTTGGTACGGGTCTCATTATGCAGCTCAGACTTGTAGTGATCCTTCTGTTTTCAGCTTCCCCAGTGCTGGGATTACAGGCCTGTGCCACCACATCTAGGCTAACAATTACTTTAAAGAGAACATAGAAGGCATTATACTTGTCCCAGTGAGCATTTGTCAAATATCTCTTTTCGGTCTCCTTTCCTAATGAAAGGATTTAGGGCCTTCCCACTTGCTCTCTGGCTTATGCTCAAAACGTAGTTATTCCGTCCCCTCTGGCTGCCTCAGAAAAAGAATGTTCCTCACTGAAACGCCCAGCTCCAGGGCCCCGCCTTTCCAGTATAACCTTGAAAACACGTCACTTCTAGCCTTTCAAGTAAATTTCTGTAGGATTCTAGGAGCTGTGATTTAGGGTGGAGGCCAGGTCTAGAAGCATGCTAGGAATCCCAAAGCAGACCTTGGTCTTGAACTTGGTCTTGGGGTCAGCAAAACCAAAGAAGTCTTTGTTTTAGGAAAGACTTGACTTCCAATTCACACTCCACCACTTATAGGTGATTGAACCCCAAGATGACCTCAGCCTCAGTTTTCTCACTGACAAAGTTGAAGTAGGAATTCTTATACTGTTGAAAAGGTTTTACACAAATTAAGTTGGTTACATCATGAGACTCGCATAGAGTCTTAATGTCAGAATCATGGGACCCGGGCCCAGGAAAAAACACATCATGTTAACTGACCCAAGCGGCCCAAAAAGCAGCAGGAAGACACCTTGGGGTCTCTGGCTTTCAGCCACGTGAGTCTCACTTTCCAGGTCCTGGCTTCTCTTCTGCCAGCTGAGGGAGCATTTCTGATGTTCCCTCTCACATTTTGCTGTGTTAATACATGCATCAGACCACAAGGTGGTGCTTTGTTCTAAAGTTTGATATCAGGAAGTTTTTCCACCTGCAAAAAGTGAGTGGTAGCAAAGCACACTCAATATCACTAACAAGTGCCAGCTTCCGAACGCTCGTACAAATGCCTGGGGGGACTCGCACCCTCTGCAACTAGTGAGCAACCAAGAAACACAAGTCACAAAAAGAGCCTCCGATGTACAGGGAAGGCAGAGAGTGTCCCCCAAGCTGCAGCCTTTATTTGGTTCCTTCTCCTACAGCATCAGGCAGGGTCCTGTTCTGCCTGGTTTTGCAGAGTCGGTTTCCCCTGATTTCTGTGTTATTCAGTCTCCTAGCAAAGAGCAAGTCAAATACAGCAGTGATGAGGAGCAGAAAGAGGGTGTCCTGAGATGTTGGCCCTGAAGTGTGGCAAGCCGCTTCCCTTGTGCAGCACAGCAACTGATCGTGGGGCTCTGTGTGTAAATCACATGCCTATTGCTCTTAATTTTCAACATGCCAGCTTGGATGCCACTGGCTGAAGTGGCATCATACTGTCACCACCAGCTCCATGTGTCGCTGTGGGTTCTACATCCACACGTTTGTCTGACTACAGATTGAAAAAGCTTTTCAAAAATTGCATCTCTTCTGAACACAGAGAGACTTTTCTTGTCATCATTCCCCAAACAATACAATTTAGCATTTTTATACCATTTTCATTGCATTAATCATTATGAACACAGAGATAGTATGATGCCCTATATATCCCAGAGAGACTGGAAAGCCTTATTCTTTCCTCTGATTTGTGGGTGCATTTTTGTGAGGGATTAGGGGCCATATGCATACAATAAAATATTTTTTGCTCATTAAAGAAAAAGAAAGTATATGGAAAGGTATGTGTAAATTCCATGCAAAAACTACCCATTATCTAAAAGAGATTTGAGTATCTGTGGATTTGGGTTTCTGCAGGATCCTGGAACCCATTCACCATTGGTACCAAGGTGTAAGAGTAGTAATGATAACACTGTCTCCGGGTAGCAGAGTAGACTGTTGAAAGACTTTGTAGTCAATTGGCCATCATTGTTAAGGGGCAGTGTAGACTGGGTGGCCCTGCGTCCCATCCTGCCTCAGACACTAGCTAGCCTGGGACCTTGTATAGTGTCAGGAATTCTGTTCATTTATCAGCGGTGGAGAAGGAAGGCAGGTAGACCAGATGGCTTCCCAGGTCCACTCTAGTGCTGGTAATCTGTACCTTGGTCTTAGCTTCCCTCAGATTTTCTGCATTAGTGAAAACCTTGGCTATTAGGGTAGACAGAAGCACTTTTGGGGGACCCCAAGTTTGTAATTTTAAAAAACGATCTAGGCCAGAGAAAGGATAAGGACTGAGTTGTTGGAAAGGCAAGGTTTGAAGACAAAAAATACAGAGAGAAAGAGAGAGAGAGAGAGAGAGAGAGAGAGAGAGAGAGAGAGAGAATATGAATCCCAGGTCCCGTAACATAGGATAACTCTGAAAGCAAATTGAGGGTTATTTTTTTGTTAGAAATAGCCACTGTGAAGAGAAAAAAAGGGTTTCCTAAATCTGTCAGATTTTCTGCGGATCCAACCAGAGGATTAGCGGCCAGATTGTTTTCTAGCTGATGCTGCGATAACAGCTTTCCAAAGGCTTGTGTAGCCTTTCCTTCACCAAGTTCTCTGACCTTTTAATCCTTCTGAAAGTGACCTGCCCCTCTCTCCACTAATGAGAACAGAGAGAAAGAGAAGAAAGCTGTGGTAGTCTTTCCAAGAACATTCTGTTGATTGTGTCATTGCTCTGAAGCCTGCACCCAAAAACCTTTCATCAACAAATAACTGAAAAGTCCTCTGCCTGACTCACAATAGCTGTGGTTAATAAACTACACCATGGATTCTTATCTTACACCAGTTTCCTTTCTTCTATTAATCTTTTGACTGAAAGAATCAATTAGGACCCACTATATTTTAATAGACATGATTTCATTTTAATTAAGAAAGTCATAAATTTTTCTCAAATAATGAAAACATGAAACTTTAGGGGAAGGCAGAAAGGATAAAAGATGAGCCTGCCAGCACCAGGCCACCAGGCTCAGGGCAGGCAGAAGTGATGGCTGCATTCCACCAGTTGCTGGGTTTGGAGGAGGGCCGGATTCATCCTGGAGAAATGATCTGACTCAGCTTCTCTGAATTTTATGAGCACTCTGGTCATGTCATTTGGGAGTTGCACGGCCCTGTTTATTTGATTTTGAACATTTTATGTTCTTATGAAAAAGTAAACTCCATAACTAAAAATAGGAAGCTGGGTGTGAGCACACGCCTGTAATCCCAGCACTCTAGGAGTACCAAGCCGGAGGTTATCAAGTTTGAATTTGGTCTGGGCAAAGTA
>NW_004524599.1:6528720-6534186 GCF_000260255.1 Octodon degus
TTCCTCCGAATGCCTTCAGGGCAGGTTTGGCTGACTTGAGTTGTGGGGATCGAACCACAGCTACCTGAGCCTAACTGCTTGTTGAAGCAGCCACTTAAAGAACTGAGCTAAGGGACTGGCCCCCACACAAAAATATTAAAAATAATAATATAAACAGTTTTTCCATCTGGTGGTCCAGCCAGATATATGTATTGGTAGAGACTGTAATCAAGCTCTCAGGAGATATATAAATATAGAGATAGAGATAGAGAGAGAGAGAGAGAGAGAGAGAGAGATAGAATATATGTAAGATGCATATATTATATAAGATATATATCATATATTGTGTAATATATCTTATGTAATTTCATCATATACTTACAGGTTACCTATTAAAGGATTATGCAAAAATGTGAAGAGCTACCCTTTTTTGGTAAGAGGTCAACACTTCGTTGCTTTTCTATTTAATGTTACAAGGTAACAGCCAGGGATTTCTGACAATAGTGCCTGTCTCTATGGAAACATCACCAGTATGTGACTTAATGCCCATTCATCACCAAATGCATAAAATTTATACAAGATGTAAAATCTACCAAGAAGTAGTCAACATTTGTTTGTCCTAAGTAGTATCTGAGAGTAAAACCCAAAGGAATAAATCAGACAAAAATAATAATAAAGGAAATCAGACAAAGCTAAAGGAATAAATCAGATTTTGAAAAAAAAAGCAAGTTCAGGATTACTTTAAGTTTAATCCATTCCCTTTCCATTTAATAAAGTACATTTTCAGACTCAATCTGTAACTCTACAGACAACCACATGTTTTCTTTCACAACAGTTGTCCAAGAAGCCATGGAAATATTTTCACTTTGCTCTGTGTACAGGATAAGGTGGATGTATCTTGAAATCAATTTTTGGTTAAGTCCTCATAGGAAAGAAAAGAAATTTTAAAAGCCCAGCTAGAACAATACATGCATTTGGGAGCAACAATAAAGGGGATATTGAACGGATTTTACTGCATATGACTTTCTTCTTCCATCAGTTCTCAGATTTTTTTTTTTCAATTTCTTTAAATCAGTGCTTTTATGTTTTTTGGTTAACTATGGATTTGACTTTTAAGGAGTCAAGCTGCAGTTCTGATGGGTCTTTGGCCCTTACAATTAAAATGCCAAGGAAAGAATGTGGTTCCCAGGAATGCTTGCGTCAGCAGTGCTCAACCCACCCACGGGCAGGAACTCAGAACTGCCTGGAGGCTGAAGGGCTTTATGGCTGAGGTTTAGATGACTGAGAACTCACGGCTGCTGCAGGCCGCTTAATCTCATGGCCTGTTGTCTGACCGTAAATCTATTTTTATTAAAATATAATTACACTTCCATACTAACAAGTCTCACACATTATGTCAAGTTGTTTTTCACATGAAAGGAGGGGCTGCTGACAGATTGCTGGAGTAATGCACTGTACCTTGGGCCACTGGCTACTGCTTTGTTTCTGTGCCTTGGGGAAAAGCCATTTTCAAAACACTCCTGGGCCTGTAAGAATTTTCCACCCTTTCTTTTGCCATCGGCAACGAACTCCACTACTTAAAAGAGAAGCCCCAATATAGTTGATTTCCATTATTCACAAATTCAGTTATTTGCCAATTTGTCTACTTGCTGAAATGTATTTATAATTTCTAAATCCACACTTAGCATTTTCAGAGTGATTCATGGCATACACAGAGTAGTCAAAATTTTGAACTATTAACATGCATGTGCCCAGCAAAGACAGGACAAGGTGGCATTCTGTCTCATATCAGCTGTTGATACTTCATGTCCCTGGCCTTTTGATCATCTGTTTCATGCCATATTTGTCACATTTCCGTGCTTTGCTTTGATAATTTTACTCTTTAAGGTGGTCTTCGAATAAGGAACTAAAGTATTACCTAATGTCCCTGCCTTAGTTCTTTTTCTCACTGTTGAGACAAAATACATAACACCCAAAGTTAAAAGAGGAAAGGTTATTTTGCTGCAGTTGTGGAGGTTTCAGTCCATCAGTGGCTGGCTTCTAGGCAGGGTGGATGCAGAAGGGCGTTGCTGAGGAGAAACAGTTCGTAGCAGGCAGAAGGTGGCAAAGCAAGTTAACCACAGTACGTCGGCATCAGCCCTCCCTATCCATTGTCTCTTTATCTCGCCTACCTGCCCTAGGGGTAGGTAGCACCCATGCCCTGACTCAATCCCAGCATCACAACCCTGACCCCAGCATCACACAGCCTAGGTCCAGCTACCTCTGAAAAGCCCTACCTGTAACACATAAGGATTTAGGGGGACATCTAGACACAAACAATATTATACCCCTGGCACCCCCCCGAACATTCATGCACACCCCCTTATGCAAAAGGCATTTAGTCCATCTCTAAGAGTTACCAAGATCCTATCAGTTTCAGCAGTACTGAAAAGTTGAATGAAATTCAAGTTTTTTCTGAGTTTTAAGGCCAACTCTTAGCAGTGACCACTTGTATAAACGAAAAGGAAGTTAAACACTTCCAAAACAAAATGGGACAAGATAAGCCTCGCTTTTCCAAAAGGCACAAGTGCAAATAAAACGGAATGAGATCAAAGCAAACCCAAAATGCAGGATGGCAAAAATTCAGTTCTGTAGTTTCACATTCAGCATCCAAGGCAGTCTGTGAGATGCAAGTTCCAAAGGACTTAGCCAGCTCCACCCTTGTGACACTGCTGGTCATCATATCTCCATGGCTTCTCTCTTGGGCCCTCTCTGGTCTGTCCTTAAAAGTTTCCTTAGGTGGCTCACCCTCCTGGCTTCTCCAACTTTCTGGGGTCTCCAGCGCACATTGGCTTCATGTTCAGAGCTTCACACACTGCCCTCTCAGGGGCACACTGCCTGGTCATGCAGGCCTTCTTCTGAAATATGGATGGAAGCCTCTCTGTCTCCACAAGTCTTGAATTCTGCATGCACTAAAACCTGCACCACATGGCTGATGCCAAGGTCTGCCTCAAACCAAAGCAGCAGTCAGTCTTCCTTCCCTCTTAGTTGTAGAGATCCAGCGCCTGTGAAGCAAATTCAAAGAAACAACTTCTCTGTGCCACAGCCATTCTGAAACATGGTGTTCTGGGGTTTTCTTCTCTAAGCAAAGTATTTCATTTTTGCACTTTTGAGGCCGCAGAGGTGGGGTCCTGCTGGTTCTTATAAGATCTTCAGGCCATCTTTTCTGTTATCCACTTCCTTTTCGGCAATCAAGATCTCCCACCTCTATCTTTTCTGTCTACAGTTTTACTGGATTTTCCTTTCTGGCCAAACTCAGACATTTTTGTGCTGGTCTCTTTACTCTTGATTCTAAACATCAATTTAGTGAAAAGCCCATAACAGCAGCCATGGTTTGGCCTTGACATTAGACTACTGTGCAATTTCTTCTGAAAAATTAATATTCTATTCTTGCTCTCAGTCTTAGGCAAAGTCTCTGGAAACAAGCACAATGCAAACAGACTTTCTTCCAAAACACAACACACTTGGGAAGTTTGACAACCAATATAGCCCTTCTTCCCAACAGAAACCTCTTCAGCTTAGATTTAGCAGGTGCATCTTGCTCAGCCATTTGGTCTTCTGCACTCTGACCAGAATCTCCCATAGAGAACAGCCTGAGAAATTCCAGGACTCCTTTCTCAGCTGGCATCTCTGAACTTTTCCAAGCTCTTCCCACAAGCCAACTCCAAAGGCTCCTGAATCACATCATTAGGTACAGTCACGGCACTGACCCCACTTCTCCTGTACCAAATTCTGTCTTAGTTACTTTTCTCATTGCTGAGATAACTGACACCTGACGTTAAAGGACAAAAGGCTTATTTAGCTCACAGTTCACAGTGTTTTCAGTTTATAGTTGGCTGGCTCCAAGGCAGAGGGGCATCACAAAAGATAAATAGCACCAGCAATAAGCAATGAGCCATGACCACAGCTCTTTCCATACTTATATCTTACCTATGCCACTCATACCCTTAATCCTACCATCACACCATGAATTGGTCATGTCTTTGATCCCAGAAACACCAACCCTAGATCTGGCCACATCCACAGAGCCCCTGGCAGGAGGCTTTGCAAGGACATCTAGACACAAGCTATAAGAGTTCCTAAGTACAAAGTGGTGTATACTATGCCTTATACAAAAGTTTGCTCCTGCATGAGTCATAGTGCTATTGGCTATGAGTCCAATGCTAACAAATCAACAATATATGTTACACAAGGTACCTTTCAAAAAACATATATGTGACAGGGTTATGTTATGTGTTGATTGGCTGATGAAAATGTTGTGCTCAGATGTTCATAGTAACTTAATGCTACATTTGCTCTTGGAGCAGTAGAGCTCAGTATTCACCAACTCCACCTTCTTAGCAAACGTACAGGCTATGCTTCTTAAAGAATAACAAAAACAATGGAACCCTGTGAATTACAAGAATAGCAACTGTCGTTGTAACAGTTCTCTTCTGAATATTCATACCTGGGCTTTTTTAAAGGGAATTTGGAGAAGAGAAATGAGTATTTTATAAACAGAGAAAGTAGGATGAAGAACAATAGGAACTGGGTTATGACAAGTTCAGTAAGAGACATATTTCTGACCTCTGCCTAGATAGAGGCTCTGACAAGGAGAGCTGGTCTCCCATATGTGAACATGGACTATTTTACTGATGAGGATAAGGGAACTGGGGAGGAACGTAGAGTTTTTCTTCTCCAGAAAGGAGCAAGAAAACAAGAGACAATGGAGATTAATTTGCAAAATCATTCACCTGCGCTTGTGAGTTCCCCAGCAGACACTCTGCCTGGCTTCTCACAGCTCTGGGACTCTGTGAGGGGACCCCATTTGTGAGGGACCCTGCTAAGTTGAGAGACAAGGTCTGTGATTATGGAATTGTCTTTTCCACAATTGAAGTAAGTAGTCTGAGCACACTTGTGCAGGGAAAAGGTTAAACCTATTGGTCGTGTTCTTTTCTCTTTTCTCTGGGTTTGTTGCAACAGTTCTCACTATATGGTTCAGACCGGCCTTGAACTCACTGTGTAGCCTAGGCTGGCCTTGAACTCGTGAAGACCCTTCCTCCTGGCTCAGCCTCCCAGTGCAGTGTTCTCCTGGCTCCCTCTGGGCATGTTCTGATAAGTATTTTCTAGATCATACTTTTTTCAAAGTGAAGTACGTTGTGTTGTATTTTACTAGTGAATGTATGCAAGAGGAGTGAGGAGAAAGATTTAAGTCCAATGTGTTAATAGTGTAGTTAAAATAAGAATTTAAATATATCTTAATATATTAATTTCTTTCAAGCCAGGCAAGGTGTGTTTTTCTTTTTTAAAAAAATCACTAGTTTTGCCTACAGATGTAAGTTATCAAAAGTTACCCATGGTAATTTTAATACTCAGTGTAGCTCTAAACAAAACATTGTATTTACTTTTCAAAGCAAACTATGCAAGCAGAATCCCCAAACTTGTGCTGAACATTCTGACACAGATGCA
>NW_004524599.1:6534286-6541479 GCF_000260255.1 Octodon degus
GGCTGGCTGGAGTGTTGTGGGGATCGAACTCCAGCAACCTGAGGCTGACAGCTTTGTGGAAGCAGCCACTTAAACAACTGAGCTAAGGCCAGGCCCCCTGAAGTTAAGTATGTAGTGCCTGATGGGAAGCAAACTCTGGGTCTTGACTCTAGAACAACTACCAGATTAAGGGTGTGTGTGTGTGTGTATGTGTGTGTGTGTCTGTGCCTGTGTGTGTGCCTGTGTTCATGTGTGTGTAAAACTCATAGCTCATCTTTTCTATGTTCATTTTTCAGTTTTACCTGAGAGCCTCCTGCTTGGCCTTTGGCCTTCTCTCAGCAGTGTCGTGCCATGGGTCGGAATCCCACAGCAGTGGAGTGATGTCCTGGCTCGCCGCAGCCTCCTCCCTCCTGCCCAGGGCCAATGGCCAGGGCCTCGCAGGTGGAGGAGGGACCAAGGGGAGGTTGAAACCTGCCTCCTGCCCCATTGCACAGTGGACAGACTCGGGCCTTCTGGAGGAAAGTTTTGTTCTGCTTAGCTGGCCCAGACTGGGGTCAGTTTTGCAATTTATCCTCTTGAGATGACACTGTTTTCTAATATGTACAAAGACCCAGGGAGACAGCAGCCCAGCTGTCTGCTGTGCAGTGCAATTCCTAGTCCTGTAGGATGCACCCACGGCTCTCACCTCTGGGCCTTTGGAGTCTTCTTGCTCTTTCCTGGCCTGGATGGTCACCGTGTTCCCCCTTCATTTTCAGCTTGAGTGTCATTTCTTCCTCAGCCACCTCTTACTCCCCGATGGCTAACAACCTCTCAGCATACCATGGTTACTTCTTCTCTAGCCACCATCATCTAATTGATCAATTAAGTGTTGAGAAATTAAAACTGCATCTGGAGTCATGATGAGGTTACATTGTAATACGCCCTTCATAAATTGGAAATGTAAGTCAGGTCCACTGCACCCACCTCCCCCACAGCTTAGCAGTGCACTACACAGTAGTGTCACTTATTTCCTCTAATGATCTGTAATCTGTGCTTTCAAAGGAGGGAGGCCCATGTCTCCCACCTGCCCAGCACAAGAGACATTGGACCACACACAGCCAGCTGTGGGCAAGATCCGAATCCAAAATTCCATCTGTAGTTTCTGCTTAATACACAGTGCTTTTCAGTTGCTAAGTCAAAGAACTGTTCTGCCAAAGCATGCTTCGCTACAGGCCGTCTTTACTGATAAGTACCCAGTGTGTGGCACTGCTGTGTCGTGGGCTTTACGCTTCTGGGAGCTAACAACCTACGTGAGGAGAGAAGACACTAGGCAGACCACTGCACAGAAATTTGAATTGAATTATGAGAAACCTAGAGAATGCTGTGGAAGATAAATCAAGTTGGAATCATGGAGCCATGCTTTACAGATTGTTTTCTAATTGCCTAATTTCTTGTCTCTCTCCACACTTGGCTACAGACTTTAGAAATTCTAAATCTCATATTTTTTTCTGAGTTGCAGTCCTACGGCTGCACACAATAGACTTAATATGCACTCAATCAGTTATTAACATTATCATCTTGGAAGCAGTTTGTACTAGGCCGTGCATTCGCTAGGGATAGAACAGTCCTTGGCAAACTGCTCTCCATGATTTTCATTTGTCCCCAAATAGAGAGAAACCTCAAGAGCAGGTTTAGAAAAATTTGTGCAGTGCTTGGGGCATTGTTTTTAGGCTATCTGCCCCTCCTTTCTCTCTTTCCCAGAGGGCTGAGCAGCCCCTACCCCTAGGCCTCCAGCGCTTTTCCCTTCTAAAGCCCCTGTGATGGGGATGCACCATTCATGCCTTGCCTGCAGCTCATTCCTACCGCTGTACCCTCTCCCAGGAAGCTGCGCATTTAGCCTGCTTTTCAATGTCTAGCATGAAAGCTGTGTTTCTGCAAAAAGAATTTCAGGTGAATGTAACAAGTGAGGGGGAAACAGACCCGGCTCAGCACGGCTGTGTATATTCAGTGCCTTCAGTATTGATTATCTAGTTACCTGACAAAATTTACATGCATTACAAAAATTCTTTTGCATGACCCAAATACTACTGCAAGTGAGAAGTGAGATTTTATTTAAACTTTCATCTGAATTTTTAGTTGATAGATCCTAATTGTATGCTTATGGGGACAGTGTGATGTTTTGATAAATGCATATATTGTAGCAAGATTAAATTCATCTCATGTGTGTACCTATCACTTTACCTATTTTTTAAATATTTGTGTGATAACTTTTAAGATCTACTCTTTTAGTTTGACAAGAGCAATATTTTAGAGATCTATTTCATTTTTCATGGTGACCACAATTAATAATAATTTATTAAAATTTTCAAAAATGCTAAAACTGAGTTTTAAACATTCTCATTATGTGACAAATGTAATTACATTTCTAAATGAAAAAGCATTGGCCCTAAAGGCAAACTTGGTTGAACCATTTTGAGGTCAAAGTATTTTAGGAAGTTTCGGCCTCTGCCCTCATGGAGCCAAGAGGGGCTAATTGAGGAAGAGCCCTGGGAGAATGTGAGGTGGGCCTTATGCTGGAGAGATCCGGGCTGCTCCGGCAGCACCCAAGTGTGCTGGTCCCTCTTGGAAGGACAGGAAAGTCCCTGGGAAACTCTCCCTGAGGACAAAGTATGTTGCTTGAAAAACACAAGTACTGTAGCTAGGACTGTTATCCTGTTTAATGATGGCTGAAATCCATGTTCCTTAGTCCGTAGTCTTCCCACTTTCCCTAACTTGACTCTCACTGCCAGAGGAGTAAAATAAAATCCTTGTCATTGGCTTTGGCTTTTTATAACACAATCAGAGTCTTAAATATCAAATATAGGCTATGGGGACTTAATCATCTCGCAACTTAATATGCAACGTCCATTGTTGTTTTCCCAGTCATTTCCTTGGCACTGGATACCTACAGAGCTCCAGACATGTGCCATGCCCGTGCAGAGTGGACAGAGTGTAGAGGCCAGGTGGAGAGACCAGGCAGTGAGCTCGTGCGTAAATGGTGATGTGAGTACAAACCGCAGTGCGGGTGCCTTCAGGGGTCAGGAATTCTCATGACAGAATCATCATAAGAAATTCGTCCTTTCTACACGATTTAAGTAGAAACAAACTGTATTAGTTATCCGCTACTGCAACAAAATACTTCAGACTGATACTTTCAAAGGAGGAAGTATTTATTTTGGCTCACAGTTTCAGAGATTTCTGCCATGGCAGGCAGCACATGGTGGGGGAACCACTCACCTCATGAGTATGGATGCAGGAGGAGAGGAGAAGGGGACGAGGTCCCCAAGCCCCCTTCACATCATACAACCAAGGGACCTCATTTTCTTCGACCAGAGCACACCTCTTCAAGGTTCCCCCAGCTCCCAAAGTGCCATCAACTGGGGACAAAGCCTTTGAGACAGGAGGCTTTGGGGGCAGTTGAGCTCCCAGCCATGACACAGGTTTGTGAAGAGTATAGTTAGCTTTGTATTCTAAAGAGGCTTCAAGAAACAACTGCCAGGGGCTGGTGAGATGGCTCAGTGGTCTAAAGCACCTACTTAGAACAAGCTTAGCAAAGCACAGGGACCGTGGTTCAATCCCCCAGCACCACATGCCAGCCAGCCCCGCCCCCTGGTGGGCTGAGCTGGCCACACACACACACATAAACAAAAAAATTAAAAAAAAAAAAAAAAAAAAAAGAAACAACTGCCAGACTTGGATTCCAAAGTCCACACTCCGTGCTCCATGGCAGCAACACGAGGCCAGAGATGAACACCTGCCTTTGTCAAGGTATAAATCACATGACCCCTGCCAGGCTTCCAGCCAACCAAACAAAATCTTCCCAGCCGCTGCACAGAGGCCTCCTGGGCAGAAGCTCAGCTGCTTCCAGAGCCCAGCTGCAAGGCAGCTGGGAAGGCAGTTTTAATCTCACTCCTGCCTGCCGAAGGAGACTAGACTGCTCAGGGAGGGAGTCTAGCCACTTGGTTACAGCTGCTGTGGGCAAGAGCAAAAGCCACAGAGAATCAAATGCAGCTTCTGCTTTAGATTGAGTAACACAGAAGGAAGGAACTGAGGACACATTTAGCAAATAACTTTAAAGTCAATGCGTAGAGATGTAAATAGGATGAATCAAGCTCTGTGTGCAAGGGACCTGAGGCAGGGCTTGGCAATGACAATGAACAAGAAAGGAAGGAGGAAGATAGGGAGGACATAGAACAAGGCCTGGAGAGGGGGAGGTGTCCACCGTGCATAGCCTGGTGGCCCACAGTAGGGATCTGTGCTTTATTCGCCAGAATGGAAAGCCCTGAAGAACCTGAAACAGAGAGCACACATGCAATTACACCTTCAGCGATGCACAGCAGACTAAACATGGTGCCATTTATTGTTAATGCTTTCTTCAACAGCAAGCAAAATATGTGAGTAACAACAGCTTAGACAATATCCTTTTCACCTAAGCAGAAGCTCAGAAGGAGGCAGTGCCAGGCTGTTCCCACCACCCAGCAATGTCTGGACTCTGGGTCAGCTCCTGTGAGTTCTTGGCACTCTTCCTACACCTTATGTGGTTACAGTGCCAACTATCACACAGTTCCTCCCAGAAGGAGAGAACAAGAAACTATGTCCTCAGAGATCAGATAAAGAGAAGTATTGTCTGGAAACCATCTGGTTCCCTTGCACAGGAGCAGGTCCCCATGCTTGTTCCTGCTGCACTGTAAAATGCACCGGGAGCCTTTCTCTCTGCCATGTTCAGAGTGCAGCAGGAAGCAAGGAAGGCAAGGGTGTGGCCTGCGGTAGGAGTCCTGGGAGATACCAAGGCTGGGTCTTATTCCAACAACAAACTGTGTGCACATTCATGTGACCCACACACTGAGAGCTCAGGGCTAGAGACCAAGGAGGACAAGACTCTTGGGCAAGACAAAGGCACCCTTGTGTAAATCTTGTTTTTCTGTGCCATTGTGCTACTCGGTAACTCCGTATGCAAATTTATCCATAAGCATATTCATGGAGTGAGGAGATACTAATAACCATGTGCTTGTGGCGCATACTACTCCCCTTGCCATTAGACGTAGGTCTGTCAGGGCCACTCACCCGGGTTGACCTGGGGACCATGGACAGATCTCCTTAGCCTCCATGGATTGCCACTTGGCCCATCATCCTTTCCCACCTCTGTACGACAAGGTGTCACCAGAAGAAGATTCCACCTGGACAGCGGTGCTCTTCTCAGCTGAGGTTGTTGACGATGAACAGTCGCTCTCTCTTAGGCTTGGAACTGCATTTTAACCTCCTCATCTAGCCCTGTTCTTTCCTCATCTCAGAAGAGTTCCAAATTTCTCCTTCCCCCAGGGGGCCTAACTCATATTTTCCAGTTATTTTTGTTTGCACAAAAGAGAGAAATATGCTGTTTTCAGTTTCTTTCTAGGGCTCGCTGGCAATATGCTAATGATCGAGCCAGACTCCAACATGATGAGCAAGTTGGAATCCTGCCCTCTTGCCCACTGTGATGGAGTGGTGAATATTCATCTGCCTCTTTTGTTCTCATTAGACTTTCCATAATGTGTTCCCAAGTCCCTCTCCTGGACCCTGGGCTCCGGCTGCTCGCCATCTGGGAAGGCAGAGTTTGCAGCTGTCTCTGGGTGCAGAAGTGTGGTTCAGAATGGGCTCTGCTGTGAACTGTGCAGTTGGCCATGTGGAGAACAGGAGGAGGCGAGAGGAGCAGTGAGGAGAGAGGAGCATGCCTCCAAAACCCATCAGCTGCATCCAGGGCCCACTGGATTATCTCATTGTTAATGACACAAAGTGTCAGCTGCCCTGTTCTCGAGCCTACTCCCTGCATTTAGAATCTTCATGTGCAAAGCTCAGCTCCTCATCAGGTCCTTTCAAGGGCCTGAAATGAGGGGAGGAGGAAAGAAAGAAAAACTGCAAATGAAGCGAGTAGAAAAGAAGAAGGATGGAAGTGAGGTAACAGAAAAGTGGAGGAAAATAGCAGGTTCATTGCTGTAAGAACAGTGGGATAAAATCACTTAGGAGAAAGGATCGGTCCATATCCAGAAACAACCTTGCACTGTGGATTGCAGGGCTGGCTGAAGCTCAGACACCAGACTTCCAGTGTAGTGAGATGAGCAATAAGGATGATAAGGGATGCAAATCCTGTCAAGGGAGAGCAATCGGTTAACAAATCTATGCCCAAGATGAGGAACTAAGGATTAGGAAGGAAAATGAACCCAGATAAAGAGAGGGGATATGGCCAAAGGCAGAGCTGTTCCTAAAGCACAGGTATTTGATGAGAAACTCAAGGAGATGAGAGAGAAATGGAGCCACCAGTCCAAGCACCCTAGGCCTGAGAGGACAGAAGAGGAAACAGCCTGAGAAAGGTCACAGAGCAGCAATGGGAGGGACCAGGGGTGGAAAGAGGGAGAACAGAGGAGGGGGACTCAGCTCAGGAAAGCAGAGCAGCCACTGGGGAATTTTACACACAAGAAACTTGTGCTTCGATTTTCAGTTTTATAAATGACTACAGCTCTAAACAGTGGCTAAAATGAAAGTGTTGGTGAGCATATGGAGAAGGAGAATCTTTATGTCTTTCATAGATGTAGTGGTCCATACATTGTGTCAACTTGGCCTGATGTCTCCACCCTGAGCTATGACAGGGTGACACAACACAAAAAGGGTATATAAAGAGTTCGACGACAGAATCAGCGTTCCACTTCCTCAGAGGAGCTTCAGTCTTTGCAGCCAACTTAGACTTCCCAGTCATCTCCTGGCTTCCAGGGCAGATTCTTCAGCTTTCTGTCTGTCCAAGACCTGTTGGCCAACTGATGGAGACTTGCCTTAAACACTGCACTGAGCTTCAGATCTTGGAACTGAATCCTTCAGCCTCAGGTGTGCAGATGCCCTCTGCACGCTTCCTCGTCTAACTCTGTGGCTGACCATCATAAGCCAATCTTGTAATTTCTTATGCATCTTTTTTATTGCTTATTTTAATGAGAAAAAATAGCAATGAAATAGCTTCAAAACATGTTAGCAGAACAGTTACAATATTGATACATTGCATATTGTTGTCTGTGTAGTAGTTATTCAGAGGACAAGATACAGACATGATATCTTATCTAAAGACTTCTCCAAATACAGCTTTTCTAACTGCAGTGGAATATCATCTCTGACAAAGCAAAACAAAAAAGGGGGATATAAATAAAGGATCATTTCAATATATATATATCATA
>NW_004524599.1:6542454-6551812 GCF_000260255.1 Octodon degus
AAAAAAAAAAAAAAAAAAAAAAAAAAAAAAAAAAAAAAGAAGCACATTGCCTTAATCCCCCTCAAAATATTCTCCCACACTTTGAACACACTTATCCCGTCGCTCTTGCCACTTTCTAAAGCAGTTCTGGAAGGTCCCTTTCTTGAGTGTCTACAAACTGTGATTAAAAAGTAGAATGGTGATGCTGCTACCAAGTGTTACTCAATGGAAAAGCAGGCTCGTAAAAACATCGCAGCGTGTCCCTATCTACCTTACTCACAGGATTTGGCACTGAGTAAATTGTGGGTCTTTGCTGAAGCTAAAGTGAGTATGAAACACACATTTTGAATTGATTCAGTGTACCAAAGCAGTGAACACAATGCAATCTAAAGATGCTCACGAAAGAGGAAGTCCAGAACTGCTTCAGAAAGTGGCAAGAAGATGGGAGAAGTGTGTTTGAAGCAAGGGAATATTTTGAAGGGGATCAGTGGCAATGAGGCCTTTGCTATACACTTTCAAAATATTTAAGCATTCACTGTATTTCTTATCACACCTCATATACTAAGAAGTCATGAAGCTTACATTCAGGGACTATTGGTTGGGAGAGTTCCAAGTGGGACAGTATAACTTCTGGACACTAAAAGTGGTCTACAGCTCACACAGATGGTCCTTACACAACGCCTTAGTCTGTTTGGGGTGCTAGAGCAAGATGCCTTGGACTGGATCAGTTATACAGAAATCTACTGCCCGTGGTGTGGACGATGATAAATCCAAGATCAAGGTGCCAGTGTACTTGCTGTCTGGTACAGACTCTTGCTTCATAAATGATACCTTCTAGTTGTGTCCTCAGTGGACAGAAGAGCAAAATGTCCTTAGAGCCTCTTTTCTAAGGACTAATGCCATCCACAAGGCCCACGTTCATGACATAACTGTTTTCTAAAGGGCCCGCCCCTTGGTACTATTCCCATGGATTCAGTTATCCATACATGGATGTGGGAGAACACCAAAGTTCAGCCAAGAGCACACACGTAAAGATGGAGTTGAATGCTTAGTATTTATATGCCTTGCTGAATGTTTGTAAAGGTTCATATTTTTAAGCGGGGGAGAGAAAAAAATAGAGACGAGGCTGAAGTTCTATAAACATACTGCTCTGGAAATGGGTCAGATTCAGGGGATGTTTGTTAGTCTGGAATTCAACACCCGGTAACAAATGTGTCATATGATGAAAGCTTAAAAGAAGAACCGAGAATGACTTCTCTATTTGTAGTCTGGGAAGGTGGATGGAGTCTGGTGCTACTTATAGATCTAGAAGAGCCTGGGGCTGGGCTAGGGGTGCTCAGGAGGAAAGAACTCAAACTCTATCTCGTGCATGTAGAAGCTAGAAAGGCCCATGGGGATCCAAATGGAGACACTGGGAAGCAGGAGCACATATTGTTCCCTCAAGGGGACTGCACATACACAGTGCTTTTGGATGCTACCGGCTATGAGTGGTATTTGGAAATCAAAGCCATGGAACAGCTGACGTTTCCTGCAGGCTGCCTATAGACAGAAAAGGCAGGTCTGGACCTAGTGCTACCTTAACATTTAGAGAACAGAGGGGTGGAGGAGGATGCAGGAAAGGAGACTGAGAAGAAGCCACAATGTTGAGATCAGGGGAGAGAACAACCAAGCCAGCACCTGGGAAGCCCAGTGAAGAGAGGTCAGGTGGGCTGCAGATTTTAGGCTCAGCTCCCAAGGCTGACTCAAAGTATACATGACAGACCTAGATGAATGAGCAGCCAGGCTATGCATCTGCCAACAAGAAGAGGGCTGTGGCTGGATTCTTGCTGAGACCTGAGCGCTGCCCACCAGTTTTAGAAACATGGAGCTTATCCTTGGTGTGGCAGTGGTGTAGCATGTCCAAAATGCTAGGAGTGAGGAAGTAAAAAGAATCGGTAGAGATAACTGTTGGCAAAGGAGATGAGTAAGGAGACCAGGTGAGAAACTTTTCAAATTTTAAGATGGAAAATATGAGGATGTATCTGCATGGTAACCAAAAAGATTCGGCAGAGAAGGGTGAAATAATGATGTGGGAGAAGTGAAGAAAATTAGAGTGGGAAACTCTTCAGCTGTAACCCACAGAGAGAGTACAAGTCTCAGAAGAGATGCTGGCTTTAGATAGGATGGAGGACAGGTCACCCAGATATCCACCCAGAGTGTTAGGTGATCATGAGTGGGGCTTTTCGGAGGTGGCTGGATTTAGGGTTAGAGAATACGGATTAAAGGTGCGATACAGGGATTAAGCATGTGTGGTACTGAACTAGTCAACTAAGTGGTTTATCCTAGAGCTAGGTGTGGGTAATGGGAACCCCACTGAGTAGGGCTGCGCTACCTAAAAGGCTTGTAGCCTGAATGGGATAAAAGGAAGAGGGTGCTGGCTTGCTGCTCTGCTGCTGGCTGCTGCTACTTTCTGCCTGCCCTGCCGTGAGCTGTCTCACCCCTCACATGCCCTTCTGCCATGCCACCCTGCCTCAGAGCCCACTATGGACTGAAATTTCTACAAAATGTGAGCCGAAATAAACCTTCCTTAATTTGTGAATGCCAAGTATTTTGTCCCAGAAACAAGAATATAATGAAGCATCTCTTTCCTTGGAAAGTGAGAAGGCAGATTGTTACAGTTAGGGGAAGGTAAAGGACTTTGAAATGGGAAGGTATGAAAGTTCTCCTCTGTTTACTTTAAATAATAAAAGGGGAAAGAAGAGAAAATTGGAGGATAAAGGTGCGAGACCCGGGTAGGGAAGTAAGGTGGGGTGCCTGGTAGGATTGTGGGTGCTCTGGAGGACAAACAGGTGAGGTCCTTCAGTCTGCAGATTCATGGCATCCTCTGCCTTCAGTCAGAATACAGTCCTGAGTCACCTGGGTCAGGAGGCATATTCTGCGTACTGTGTTAATAGATGATCTCATCATTGTGCAACATCATAACGTGTACTTACACAAAGTCGGGAGACACAGCAGACTACACACCTCAGCTTGCTATGTGGAGCCTACCCCTTCCAGGTCACCATGAGCAAAACAGAAGTACCAAGCGCAAGAGACAATGGTGCTATCAAGAGGCACAGCATACACGAGATGTGCGAGGCTCCTACCAGATCACACAGCAGACTCATACAAGCAACTTTTTCTTAATGAGCAGGCATATCTCTAAAATAGTGATACATGAGGTAGTTGAAAAAGAGCTTTAGCCGGTAACACAGTCAAGGTTATCATGATGAAGTGTTGTGTACGGTACACATTGTGTGTGCTCTACTTTTCAGCCAAGGGGAGTAGAGTAAGGGTGTTTACACCAGCATCACACAAACACATGTGTAACACATTGTGCTCTGATGCTCTGAAGGTCATGGGGTCACAAGGCTATTATTTTATATGCTTATAGGACCACTGCCCTATATACACTCCAGTATTGCCCCAAATGTCATCTTCTGAGGTATGGCTACAATAAGAATTTGATTAAGCCAAAGATACACTTCTGCTGGGGAAATTCAGTGAAAGAGGCAAAGACCAGCAGCCAGGTGTCTGGATAGGAGTAATTTTAGTGATGTTTCAGGATATTTAAACAGAGTAAGAAAAGAGGAAAGAGCTTCTAAGTGAGGAAAAGGTGGGAGGTTCATGGGCATAAGCACTTTGGAAGGAATTTGACAATAAGGAGTAAAAATAAAGGCAGGTACACTCCACGGTATGAACATATCTTTCAATGAAGATTCACCTACCTGTGTCAAAGGAGACATGCAAACATGTTCAGATTAGTGTCATCCAAAACAGAAAACCAAGAGGTAGAAAAACTCAATGTCCATCCATACAAACATGCTGAAAAAGATTCTAGTATATTCACTCCACACATGGCTGAAAAAAAAAAAAAGATGAATTAGAGCTTACAAGAACTACTCATATGATTTAAGAGAAGATTAAGGGGAGCTACCAAAGAAAACAATCTATGTGACAGAGCCTACATAACACTATAAGCATGAAAAACTAAACAATATTGTTTAGTATGATAAAAGAAAGAATCATTTAGGAATAAGCAAGGTAGAGATTATTTAATGTCTATTTTGTAAGAATAAGTTTGGGAATACCACTTAGCCAGGTTCAGTGTTACAGGTAATGTTTGCACCTTCAGCCACGTGGCAGATGTATGAGTGTCATATTGTTCTCTGCACATTTTTTGCATACATGGAATACCTCTTGACATATTTTAAAATAATAATGACATAATGGGAGATGCAAAAATGTGTTGTAGTGGTCATCTTGGGAAAAGTGTGGTGGTGGTAATTAGAGAAGAGGTTGTTTGATGTGGGGAGTTTTGAAGTGGTGCTCTCGCTGACGTTGAAATGAATGTCTACACTATGACACAGAGAACAGATGGCAAAGGCATGGCGGATATGTCACCACATCTTTGCATTACTGTAACACAATGTCTGGAGTTATTATCCTACAAGAGCCATTTATTTTAACTTACAGTCTTTTGAGGGTTCAGTCTATTCTCAGTTAGCCTTGGTACTTCTGCGTTGTGGCAAAGCAGTACCTCATGGCAAGGAACATGTTGTGGAAAAAACTGCTCATCTCATGGCAGTCAGAAGGCAAAAGAAAGAGGGGATGTGCCAGGGTCAAGTCCACAATCCCCTTCTATGGCACCCCCATGACCTCAGATCTGCCCCAGGCCTGTTCTTTAAAGTTCCATGATTTCTTAGGGATGTGTCAGACTGGCAACTGAGCCTTTACACCTGGCCCTTTGGTAGGTCATTTAAGATCCAAACTATAGCAATCGAGGAAAAGACTGGTGTGCATATGGGCACGTGAGAACTGAGAAGCCAGGGTTTTGATGTTTTATATAAAAACTGAAGGACTAGAAGTATAGCATTATTCCCTGCTTAGAGTAAGTGTACAATGAATACGTAAATGAAGAGGATTTCCACAAATAAAGAACTTAATGATAATCCTGATTTTTTTCTTTCATTGTAAAGTATCCATGCTTGGTTGAGTAGTGTTCCCCTCAACTATTGGGTAAGGACTTCTGTGTCCCAAAGGGAGAACAAAGAAGGAAATCATGACACATGGCCATGATGTGATAGCTGACATCATCTGCAACCTCATAAGCACAGCAATTAGTGTCAGCTGAGAATATTTCGCATGGAAAAAAGGAGTTAATGAGATAATTGAAAAGCATTAGATTATTTGTATTGAGCACAGAATCCATCTTTGCAAATGGTTAGAACAACAGTAATAATAAGATCAATGCATGAGTGGATAGCTCAGATGGATTTTGTAAAAATACATCTTAAAAGAAATTTTATACCAAAAGAAAATCTCTAGAAGGAGATACAGTGATTTTTTTTTCCCTCCAGAGCCCTGATCTCCAAATGCTGCCTAAAAGCTAAAAATCCTCTTAGCGATATTTCAATCAAGGAGCCCCACCCCCTTTTTGAGGCCCTATTTCCCTGATCTAAGTATCGATACCAAATCTGCAAAGACATACATTTTCACCTACCTTGAAATCCAGCACCTAACACAGCAGTGATCACAGAAGCAAAGCGTTTGTGAAACCACAGAAGGAAGGTCACTTTGAATGTGTGAATGGCCTCATCCTCTCCACCAGCAGCCTCCCCATGTGGTCGCTGGGAGAGAAGTTTAATTACCACATCAAAGGCAAGCACAGAAGAATAGATGTCCCAAAGTCCTAAGTTCTTGTCCCATGAATACCTTAAAAGCTTTCAAATTAATCTGAAATATCACACGTAAGATGAAAAACTCAACTGATCTGTAAGATGTCTTGTAGTAAAAGGAAATCATTAAATGCTAAAAAAGTGATTGAGCCATCATTTTTGAATCACCTAGGAAATGGATACATAGTAGTTTGGAGCACACAGACATTTAATGATAGGCTTATGATATAAGGCAGTGCATGACTGCTAAATTAATGATCCACCTAGAAATGTTGGGGAATAGATGTCATGAGTCATGCTACCTGATGTCATAAAATTTTACTGTATATACCCATGCCTTGGTAATTATCATTATTACTTTAAAGATAGTTGAGAAGCCACCAGTTAAGTATGATGAAATGATGTAGGATTATAGAAACCATTTTCCATGATACTTTTAAGTAAAACATAGGCTTTAAAAAGATGAAAGGTTTTCTAGAAGCAACCAAATAAGGAAAAGATATAGTATTATGTCATAAACATAGTAGTAGCTAAAGAAAGAAACGTGATTCTGGAGTACCATGGCTCTAAGGGGCTCCAACCCAGGAAGAAGTGTTCAGCAAAGAAGGTCACACAGTGTCATGGGAGTCTTATAATATTGTATCCTTTTGAGAAAAGTAGACTAGAGGTGATAAAACAAGCATGGGAAACATCAAGAAAAAAACATCTTAAAGATGTGCTATGGTTTGGTGTTTGAATAGGTGTCACCCAGAGGCCTAAGTGTTAAAAGCTTGTCACCAGACTGTGGTGCTTTTGGAACACTTATGCAGTGGGACCAAGTACGAGAAAGTTAGGTCATCGAGGTTGTGGCCTTCATGGGGCTCCTGGGGCCCCAGCTGTCCTTCTTCCTCTCTTTTTGTTTTCCAATTGCTGGGAAGTGAGTAACACCCTGTTACTTGTTCCCACCAAGTTATGCTGCCTTGTCACAGGCCCCAAACCAGTGAGGCCAACCAATGGTTGAAACAATGAGCCAAAGAAAACCTTTACTCTTTGTAAGTCGATATATCTCAGATACTTGTTACAGCAACAGAGAGCTGACTGACATAAAGGAGAAATCTTCCAAGAACAGGAAATCAACTCTTACACGCTAGAACTAAAACATGGACAGTACACCCTCTCCCTGTACAAGTTCCACATCATGTGTTCAATGAATGGTGGGTGGAAAATATTTGAAAACAATCTCTACCTGTTGTGAACGTGTGAAGTTTTTTTTTTTTTCTTGTAAATATTCCCTAAATAATTCATGGTAAGAAACATGGGCATAGCGCTTGCACTGTATTATGAGTGTAGCAATGAGTTAATGCATAAGTGATGTGTCAACTAATAGCCAGGATGGGACACATTCTGAGAAACACACCAGCAGGTGACTTTTTGCTGTTGTTGAGCAAACATCACAGAGTGTGCCTACGCAAACCTAGATGGAGTGTTGACCACTTGGCATGGCCTCTTGAGCTAATCAAGAGACGTGGTAACATGAGCTTCATGAGGCTGTTGCCTGTGTGACACAGCAGACAATTTTGCAGCACACTCTAAAAGAAGGATAAAAATTATAAGCTAGCCAGTACCTAAGCCTAGAAAATGCATTTAGTATTATTACCAAGTCTTATGCACTGTCAATACCTGCATTTGCTTTACTGTCACACAAATGGCAGAGCACTAGGTTCACTTACATTAACCTCGCTGCAGACATAAATGAGCAAAATGTTGTGCTATGATGACGTGACAGCTAGAGCATCACAGAGCAATAAGAATCTTCAAGCCCATTGTGATCTTAGGGGGCACAATCATGGTGTATACAGGGTGCATCATTAATTGAAATATCATTCTGTGACACGGGAATGTATGAGAGCACGTGCAAAGGTTCTATGCAAAGGGACTATGCCACGTTACACAGGATGCTTTAGAGCCCTCAGATTTGGGGACTCGTGGGTACCCAGGAACAAAGCCTTCTTGGATACTGAAAGACAGTACAGTTAAAAATATAGTGGTCATTAAAACAATGTAGCCTCAGTCATTAGTGGTTCTAATAATCATTTTCTTCAGCATGGAAGAATTTTTGATGGTAGAGAAATGTTTAGTGAAGTTCAGAAACATGTCCAGCTTCCTATCAGTTTATTCTTCTATCAAATGTAAGTACAATTCACTTTGATTTTCAAAATGTGAGTATCTCCTGTAGAATACTGTGTGTTGGAACAACCATTTGGCAGGCTACTCATCTAAACCTACCTATCCAGAACCCAGAGCAGCCAAGGGGCTAAATGAGTGCTTCACTTAGCTCACACAGAGTTAACATTTTTTTATGTAAAATTTAAATCAGGGAGTTTCAAGTACAAGTACAAACAGCTCACTACCTAGTAAATCAGAAGCTCTGATAATGCTGGGCCCAAAGTCCCACCTGGATACCTCTGCTCGGTCTGCACAATGCCTGCCCCATCTGGAAGGGGTGTGCACGCCTGGCCTCAGTTGCCTCCGCTCCTCACTGTGTTGACAGCAGCAAGAGGAACAGTGGTTGCCATAGAGAAACAGTTCTTCAGAACCATGTGGAAAATCCCAAGGTAAACAGAAAGGCTTCTTACAGCCAGATCACCTCGATGCTGAGGCTCCTTCGGCCTCTCGAAGGCTCTTCAGCTTGCGATATTGGCTTAGAGAACGGGAATGATGATCACCCAGGACCAATATTGCTTACTCCCCTTCTTTTACCTTTTCCCTGTACTTTTCTGCGTGATGCCATTTTTATGATGAAATTCCATCATTTAAAAAAATAGATGTTACATTCATACACAAATATGTGTATATGCGTTTACATTAACAGACATAAGTGTACAAATATATTTCTATACATTGATTCTTTACTAGTAACAAATATATACCTGTAAAGACTGGCTTCTGGAAATAAGTCAAGAGGAAAGAGTGCAAAGAACACTTGGAGAAAAGGAGAACTCAGAGCCCTTGAATGCAGTCTGTGAACCTTCTTCTGAGATAATAAAATGAGCTTTCAATAAGATCCTGTAGACATACCTCAGAGATTTATATATAACCATTAAAATACATATAACCATATATAATGACCATATACCATAAATGAAGTATTCATTTATTACACGTTATTTGTTTTTTATTTTTTTAAAGAATACAAAATGGTAATAGAAAAGAAAACAGCAAAAGAAATGGTATACAATTTCACCCAAGTAATAAGAATTCAACAATGGTTGCCATATTGCATGATGTTATCTTCAAATTAGTTGTTTATTTCACCAGTTATAAACTTACAGGATTGGTTTAAAGAAAAAGCAAAACAATAACAAAAAGGTATAAGAAATTCAGAAGAAAAAATAAGATGAATAAAAGGAAAAAAAAATGAAGTATTAAGTGATCCTTTCAAAAGACCAGCAGAAATCACCAGTATAATTATCCAAACTATCCTGCATATATATATATTTATACATAAAATATATATGTATATCTGTATACATCCGAAGCAATTTGATATTCTTCTTGCAAGTAAGAAAGTAAAGGGGCCAGGGAGATGGCTCAGTAGGATAAGCGCTTGACTGGCAAACGCAAGAATCTGAGTTCAATCCCCGGTTCCGCCAAAAAAAATAAATAAAAAAAGAATGTAAAGGCTGTTTTTAGGATCGTGTAGA
>NW_004524599.1:6551912-6559579 GCF_000260255.1 Octodon degus
ATGTATCTTTTTCCTTTCTGTCTTTTGTGCTTTTCTTCATTCCAGTTTTTCCTTCCCATTGAACAAATTCTTTCCCTTAGCCATTATTTAAAGAGCAAAGAAAAGACAGATGATGAAAAACAGAAAGGCAGACTTTGTGGAGTTTGGAATGGGTCCTCGGAGTGGGAAGAGGAGGAAGTGGAGAGAAAAGGGGAGGAAAGGGATCAGGACACGACGTGACAGGCATGTGCCCCAGTCCCCCAAGGTGAACGCATTCACTATGTATCAAAAATGTACACATAAAAAAATTTAAAGATTTTTCAGAATTTCCAAACAGTGGCAGAAAAGAAATGCTGCTTTAGTATCCTAGAAAAGAAGTTCTGTTCCAGAGAAAAACACATCCAAATAGCGAGCTATTTACTTGGGTTTTTTTTCTAAAGAAAGCCCGGTAAGGAGCTTCATCTGAATATGTAGTGAGATTTCACTTAAGTTGTCTTTAATCACTCTTTCTGGTACTTGTCTGTAACTGACAAAGATGGATCATTCCCCCTTCAAGTTACTCAGTTCAGTCCCAGACATTGTCTTTAACTTATTCTAAGCCAGAAATGATGAATGTATGAAAGATACAATGGCGGTAATTTCACACCTGTGAACTCTTTCAAATTATAGTTTTATTCCATTCCTTTTTTAAAAAAACATACCAGTGGAATTTATGGTTTTGTCTTATAATTGACCTTAACAATTATAGACTACCTTAACTATGCTGAAATAGACAATAAATAAAAGTCACAGAGCACAAGATCAACAGGCACTGAAATGCAGTGCTTCCAAGGATTATCTTTTAAAACTACAGCAGCTCATCAAAAGCCATTTCTTATCTTGATGACATGGTAAGAAAGGCCTGAAGCACTTGGACCAAGGCCTGATGTACTTTTCTATCCAGTCTTTAGATTTCATTTCTGCCCTTTCTGCTCTGCTGATGGTTTTATCCCTCCATCCTTGGTCCCCTAAGGCAAGAACTGTGCTCCACTCCACTAGAAGCCCGATCATTGGTAAATACCAGTTTCCATGTATCACAATCTCCACTCTAAAAAGACAAATTGTTCTCTGTCCTACATCAAGATTTTCTTTTTTTTTTTTTTTCTTGGCTTTTTTTTTTTTTTTTTTTTTTTTTGTATATTTAGGGAAGAGTCTACAAGGTGTTCAGGGTCTCGCTACCAGAACGGACTCATAGTGATCCCTCTGTTTACAGCCTCCCAAGAGCTGGGATTATACACACATGTCCAGTCTCAATTGTCTCAGTGAACCCCGGGGGGCGGGACCAGTTTGGCAGGCCCAGGGATCAAACGCCCCTGCCCCTGCACCTGCTTGCATGCACTTTAATCCGCTGAGCTGTTTGGTCAGCCCTTACATCAAGATTTTCTTATGGATTTTATCACCAAATGCTGCTCAGCTTTTAAAGTATTCCTTAACCTTCTCTTTCCTACACTTCCACATTATGCAAGAAAGAGGAAAACAGTTTCTTTTGATCAAAATAATAGTGTGTGGTTAAAAATTAAGTTATAATTGCCTTATGCATTCAAAATTTATTTAAATCTATCCATTCAAAATGCATGAGGCAATTATATCAGACAGAATATATCGTCTATATGCATATTTAATGAATCCATACATGCAAAGCACTTAGTATCTGGCACGCATTGTTCAAATCACATTAACTATTACTAGGAGCACATTCCTTCAATTCTCTTCTATGTCTTTAGTACCTTCTCTCTTCCTAACACAGATCTACTGCTGGAGATATATGGATAAATGAAACAAAAATCTCAAGCTTCATGGACCTTGCATTCGGATGGAAAGATCAACTGATTCAGTAGATACAATACATAGGATGATTGAAGGCTAAAAACAAGGTAGAGAAAAACCAAGCAACAAAGGAGCATAGAGAGTACTGGGCTGAGGGAGGAAGTGGTTGGTTTGTAATTCTGAATAAGATGACCAGCGAACAATGGTATAGAGGAGCAAGGAGAAGGAGCTGGGGAGGCATGTGTGGGAGTATGTTGTAGCACAGAGAGCAGAGTGTGAGATGGACAGCACAGAGGCTAGGGCGGCTCTAGACAAGGAGAGGGAGGCAAACTGCTTTGTATTCTGTGAAGTCAAAGGTGGTATATACCAATACTCACTGCCTTTGTTTTTTAGGGCTGCCATAATGCTTGCTGTTGGCTGCAAGGCTCAGACACCCTCCTCATCCCAAAAGCTAGAAGTCCACAGTCAGGCATGGGTGAGGTTGGCTTCTCCTAAGGCCTCTGTGGATATGTCTTCTCTATCCTTACTCATTCTTCCCTTTGTGTATGACTGTTTCCCAATCTCTTCTTCCAAGAACATCAGTAAGACTGAATTAGGCCCATCCTTCTGACTTCCTTTTACTTTAATTACCTTTGCAAGACACATGCTGTGGTGAAATCCTCTCACAACAAGGCTTCCTCCCTACCACATGTGTCTACTGGTTCACTTCCTATTTAGGGGACCTGCCTAAGAGTTGGTACATATTCCATGATTGCTCTTGAGCTTAGAAACATTCCCAGTGTTCACAGGAGAAGTTTGGGATTCTGAATTGATTTTATACACTAAAGACATAATAACCTGTTTGAAAAGGTAGGAAAATACAGACAAGGAAGGAAAAAGAATGCCATCATAAGAAAAAGAAAGTCAGCCACCTCACGATGTCCTAATTTCTCTATTTTTGTGGATGACACTAAAAAGAGAGAGAAAGAGGGGGATGGAGGAAGGGAGGAAATGCTGCTGCACGAATACTCTGAATCCTTCTTCCCAGATTCCACACCTTGTATGGTCTCCCTCGTGCCTTTGTTCCAAGCATCCCCATTAACAGAAAGATTGATTTTCCCATCTATCAATGGAGACACCACGGCTATTGCTGGGAAATGTGTTTTTGTAGACCCTCCACTGCTTTCAGAATGTCCTTTGGTCCAATTAAGAGCTTTAGGCCAGTCTTAAGATTCATTGCCACTTCAATTCTTGTTGGGCTCACCTGTGTTTGATCACCTAGCTAGCATTTATTGTGACAGTGTTTGGACTCACACACCTGCACTCCACTCTATACAATAAAAGGCCTCAGAGAAAGCAAAGGTAAAAAGAAAAAATTGCAAGCTTATAAACTGTGTCTGAGTTTTCCCTTAGATATCAGTTTGCCATTAGCCATTAAATCGAATGCACACGTATCCTTAAAGCCCATGCTAGCTCTGGTGTTGCATGCCTTCTCACCCTGCCTGACCTTGAACTTTCCATGCTTCCATTAATTCATCTGAAAAACAGAAACAGATATAGGTACTTCATGGGGAACTTCAGAAAGCTTTAAAAGAGTGCTTTCTCAAAAAAGAGAGTACATAGATCCTTAAGTACTTAGAATATTGAGTGGTGTCTGTGTTATCTTTTGTCAGGAAATTGCTCCAAAGGAGTAAGTGAATCAGTGCTATAAAACATTCATCTAACAGAACATGTAAGTCAAGAACTATCAAAAATAAACAGCTACAAAGCTGTTTCTCTGACGGAAATACCTTCATTCATGAAGTATGGCCTTAAATAACTGTTGTGAATTTTCTTCTCTCAGGTAATCAACAGTCACTTCTTAAGAGATAAACTGTATTCTTTATGAAATTATTGCCACACCAGCCCTGCCCCAGGGGCGTGCTGAGCCAGTGAACAAGCTGGGTGCAGTGGTGCATGCCTGTAATCCCAGCACTGGAGAGGCTGAAAACAGGAGCATCACAAGTCTGAGTTGCTCAGAGACCCTGAACGAAATATACAAATGAAAAAAAAAAAATTACTCTGGGGACATAACCTCAGGAAGTAGTTAAAAAATGTATAGTGGGTGCCAGAGCTGAAATTCAAGTCAAGAGTTAGAGGATCATAAACATCCCCCAACGGCCCCTGTGTTGAAAGGCTGGTCTGCAGTCTGCGCACTCCTGGGAGGTGATGGAGTCATTAGGGTGTGGGCCTTAATGGACAGAAGTTAGGGCCTGGGAGCTGCCTTGAAGTGGACACTGGGGCCTCGCCTCCTTCTGGCATCTCCCTTTGCTTCCTGGCCACCCCGGGTAAGTGGGCTTCTTCCAACACCTTTCCCACAGGTCCCAAAGCAACGGACCCAAGAAGCCATGGACTGCCACCTCTGAAACAAAGAGCCAAAATAAATCTTGCCACCATCTAAAATGATTATCACAGGTATTTTTCCACAGTGATGAATACAGCTACATAAATTCATGATCCTTAGACCCATATTCTTGATTGTGAGACAGTCGTGTGGTTGTCGAACAACCTATCAGACTTCCATCAGTGCTGTCAGAAGTATCTGAGGTTATATCACAGCCTGCACAGAGCAGTTTACCAAGTAGAACTATAGGAATTCGGTGGAAATTATGGGTCCCTGATCTGTTATTAAGACCGAGAATTTAAGGTATCTAGGGGAATAGATCCAGGTTGAGGGAGATTATTAAGTGTGATGATGAAAATTATATTTATTGTACATACATGTCCCACTACGCTGCACAAATGTTTAGAAAAATAACAACAGTTCTTGGCATGCTCTTTGTGGGAGAGGTAGCTGAATGTGCTGATTCTATCTTCAGCAGGCACAAGACCTGTCCATGTGGACGCAATGAAAATCATTTGCTAGAATTAAGATCTTCAGCTGAAATGAACTGGTACAACAGGCAATCAAAAGAAGGTGCTTCACCAGGCTCCCAGGTGCCAGCAATCTCTGCTCATTAGCTGTGATTTGTCATCACTTAAAAAGTCAGCAGAATCAGAATGGATTTTCTAAAAAAAATTCTTCTGATACTCTGATGTGACATTTTTTTCCATAAGATCCAATTTCCTCACATTTGACTTGATCAACGTTGGCAACCCCCTAGGTGGACTAGCAGGTGTTGTTGACAGGTTAGTTACAAAAGGAAATTAACACATCAGGGATGTTGGAGATCACTCCCATTTGTCATCACCTTTCAATGTAAATAACGCAGGTGGTGTCCCACCTATCTCTGGGCGGAGCAGGCAACACAGTAGCTGCCCAGAGCACAGCCTCTTGTATCAGGCGAAGTCTAATGCTATGTCTTCACTAGAAACTTGGTAAGAACCAGTTTGAGTGCATAAGATACTTAAAAGAACTTGGACACAGTATCTTCATCTCCTAGACCTGCCATAACTGCCACAAACTGGGTGGCTTGGACAACAATCATTCATTCTCACACAACTCTGGAGACTCGAAGTTCAAAATCAACATGTGGGCAGGACTATGCTCCCACCAACGCCAGGAGAGGACTTGTGTGGGGCCTGTCTCCAGGCTTCTCGTAACTGCTCAGCTGGAGGCAGCACAGGGCCAAATGTCACATGATGTTTTCCCCACGTGTGTACCTGCATCCGTGTTTTCCCTTTGCAGAAGGACACCAGTTACATTGGATTGGGGCACATCCTGATGGCCTCAAGGTAATTTCATGACCTCTGTAAAACCTATCTCCAAGTAATGTCACACCACGAGGTGCTGGGCATTAGGAGTTTGATCCATGAATTTGACGGAGTTATCGTTCTGCCCTTAATGATATCAACACCCAAATTTGCAGAAGGAAAAAAGCAGGTACCAGTCATGTTGTGTAACAGACATGTAGGCATACAGAAATGGATGTAAATTCCAACCTGCTCACCTGGCACCTTAATAGTGTCTTTACTATTGCTGAATGGTTGGTCACAATCAGCTAACAAATTTTAAGTGATACCTTTGAAATACATTTATTTTATGTACTGTATTTAGCAAATATTTCCTTACAAACATTAATTCATGCAACCTTTATACCAACCTTAGGGAGAAGATACAGTTTTATTACAGAAAGCACTCAAGTTAAGCAATTTACTAGTCCTGCAGCCAGGAGGAAAGGAGATGATTCCAACCCAGCAGCCTGGCCAAGATCTAAGCCCTTAACTATCCTATCATGCGGTAAATTCTGTCCGACATATAGTCACAGCAGATTTTCTTACTGGCTTTTAACCTGGCTCAGGGGGATAGCCAAAGTCCTCAGCATGGCTGACAAACCTGTAGAAGATGTCAGCTTGTGTGGCCTCACCTCCTATCAATTTCCCCCCGCCACCTCTGCTCCATCCACACTGTAGCTCCTGAACATGCAGGTAATCTCTGCCCTGTGCCTGCTGTTCCCTCTGCCTATAATGCTTCCCCAGCTTCCGTACATCCTGCTCCGATTATTAGCTGGAAAGGCGCTGGCCTGCCCACCTGGCCATTGCTGTGCACCCTATATTATTTCCCCTTCTCCCTGTCACTCGTTGCTATCTGCGTGGTGTATATTTATTGTTGGTTGCATGTTACTCATCTTCTTCCATCCCCACCAGAAGCTTTGTGAGGTCTATAAATAATAGAAGCATGACACATGGCTCATGAGCTTCATGAGTGCTCGCATGTTTATTGACTACTTAGTATACACAATAAATACTTGCAAACATGCACACATAAACTAACAAATTAGATGATTGCAACAATTCTTGGTCATTAGGTTAGGCTCCATGAATAATGAATGCAGCTGTCTAAAACACAGAAACTAGAATTAATGGAAAGTAGCACAGAAATGAGTGGAGAATGAAATAGGATCAGCTGGGGGATTTTTTTCTTACTATTTAGGAGGATGCAGATATACCAGGTGGAATTCACCATGCATTGGACTTTCCGAAGTGTACCTGAGTAGAGTGCTTGGTACAGAAAAAGCAGTCATTAGATAGGGGCTGAGGAAGGCATGAGGAGCTCAAGAGAGAAAAGAGAACAGTGGGGGAAGGAGATGCTGGGGAGGGGGGTGCAGTCTGCCCCCTAGAGGTCGGTGTGCTGGAAATTGGTCCTCATTGCATCTATGCTGAGGGTGTGGTGAAGCCGGGAGGAAGCTAATCAGACCAGCAGACACCGCTCTTGGAAAGGGTGAATGCGCATCTCATGGGGGTGGCTTAGTTCTCTTGGGACTGGATTGGTTACCAAGAGTGGGTGATTGTAAAAGCCTACCTCTTGTGCCTGGTTCCTTCTTCACCCAGTTGCTTCTCTTTCCATTTCTCCTCCACACCATGAAGTAGCCAGCAAGCCCTCACAGAGGCCAATGCAGTGGGGTGGCCTGATCCTGGGCTTTTAGCCTGCAACACAGAGTTAGAAACAGTTCCTTATAAAGTACCTGGCATCGGGAGTTCAGTTAGAGCAATGGGAGATGCACTAAAAAGGTGGAGGACAGCTGTTCAGAGGAAGGAGGGAAAGGAGGGACATTTGGTCACCTATTCTCTTCAGGGCAAGTACCTGTTGAGGTGCTAACAACACAAGACTAAAACCTAAGCTAAGCCTGAGAGGCACTGCCTGCCTAGGAGCCGAGCGTGGCCCTCAATAGTTGAGGCACTCCAACCAAGCAGGACTGTGTACGTGTAAGTGTCCTGTGAATGCCTCTGCTGTTCCTTTATGGGTAGAAGGGGATTGACTCTGAAGCCCTGAGCTCTGTCGGGCGCGGGCGCCCTGCTCCTCAGCCTTGCCCCTCCAGCTGGAGCTTCTGCTACGAGTCTTGTTTCCTGTATAGCCCTGGTCCCTGCTGGCAAGATTTGATTGGTTCGCACAGCCCTGCGAGGCAACTGGCTGTTGGCCTGTT
>NW_004524599.1:6566344-6579820 GCF_000260255.1 Octodon degus
GGAAGGCCAGAGAATAAAGAAGTCTAAAGACAAAGAAGGAGTCCCCGTCTTGTCTTTTCTCAGCGCCGGTCAGAGCTCCACATCTGAACTCCCAGTTTTACCAAGACCAGCATGAAGCTTCTTAGACTTGGGTGACTTTCTCTATCTTTGGTTCGGTGCGGGAAAGCAGGTCATCAGCAGGAGCCTTATGTCAACTCACTTTCTCTCTGCCTTGCAAAAGCCTAAGGCAATGATTTTCTGATAGGCCTCTTTTGGTCTCTTTTCACTGTTCTCAGCAAAGGAAAAACAATAGCTTGCCAGTGCCTCTGGATGCTTGTGTCACCTCTGTGACAATAAATGACCACCATGAAAGTCCGGCAGAGCTAACCCATTCCCCAGGAAGCACGTGTTGGCCTGACAGTCCCAAATGTTTAAAAAAAAAAAATAGGCCAAACCCAGGTTGCGATGTCTGTGGCTAATGAGAGCCGCATGGCCACTCCTGATTACCAGGAAGCTAGACCCAGTGCAGATGAGCGGTCAGGCAGCCCTGATCCCCCCGCTCTGGACCCCAGAATTCCACTCTGGCATGGCCTCATCGACTTCCAAAGTCGCTGCATTCCTTGTGACCTTTCGGCACAGCAGCACACAGTGGCGCTGCTATATAAGGCAAGTGAAGCTGCCAAAAAGCAACTTCCAGAGAGCAAGCTCAGTGTGCTGGGCACTCTCCCATCAGCTCCAGGGCAGAGGAAGAGGCTCCTCAGATGACATCCTTTGGGACTCAGGCTAAAAGTATGCAGAAACAAGCACAGGGAACAGTGTCTGAGGTCTACCTATGAGAACTCACTATTTGAAATGTGGACTCTTGAATTGGGAAAACCAGCTAATTCTTGGTGAGCTTAGCGCAGATACACATGTTCTAGGGGTTTTAGATCAGTGGTGCTGTGCCTTCCTGGCAAGCCTGAAGTCCTGAGTTTGATTCCCACTACCCACTTAACCCCTCACACACACACACACACACACACACACACACACACACACGGGGGAGGGGAGAGAGAGAGAGAGAGAGAGTTCAGAATAAATATCTCATAGGGCCAGGGATATAGCTCAGCAGAATAAATACCTGCCTGGCAAGTTCAAGAGGACATTGATAGAAGATGGAATTCTGGTTCCCAGGTACCTCGCTAATGGCTGTAACTTTTCTGACCTTTGATTAAAGCTCATATTATGGAGGGAAGGAAGATCAAGGGAAAACAAAAACAGTGGCGTTGCCCACGCTATTATTACAGCTTATGAGTGGAGTCCATTTATTGCCTTTAGGATATGTTTTTAGATTTAATATTAAAATGCAATTTGTGGGGCCAGGGAGATAACTCAGTAGAATAAGCACTTGCCTGGCAAGTTCAAGGGCCTGAGTTCAATCCCTGGTTCCACCAAAAAATAAAAAATAAAATAAAAATAAATAAATAAATAAAATGCAATTTGTATTTGGTATATTTGAACCACTCTTTTGTTTATTTGACCAAGATTTATCTACAATATGTTTCACACAAAAGGCAGAAAGAAAAAAGTAAAGGAGAGGGAAGAGAAAAAGTGACCCAGGTATGTCTTGAATCAAATATCTGGGGGATTAAGAACTGTTGCTATTCAGAAACAATTGTGCATGTCTATAATCCCAGCACTCTGGTAGGCTGAGGCAGGAGGATAGTAAAGTCAAATCCAGCCTGGACAGCTTAATGAGAAGCTGTCTCAAGTTAAGAAATAAAAAGTAGCCCAGGGATATAGCCCAGTGTGAAGGCCGTGGGTTTGATCCCCAATACCACAAAAACACAGACAAATGACACTGCCTTGAACAGTCAATAACTTTGTGTCACTGGAAACATGACACAAAAGTCAGACTTCAACTTATGATGTACAATAAATCTCAAAATATAGAAGAAAAAGACCGCAACAGATAGTAGCAAGAATGTTTTACTCCCACGAAACTAGAAAATATGGATTGATATCAACTTATTTTTCCAAATTACTGAATTGTAGAAAAATAATTTCTTAATTGTAGTGAAGGGACAGGTTTGCATTTCTTCCTCTCTTTTTATCTTACCAGTCAGCACAAATTTATTTTGATGACATTTCATGAGATCCCCACGTGTAGCTGTCAAGCCAACTTGATGGATGCCAACTGGTGAGCAACGTGCAACACCCAGCTGAACTGGGCGGCCCACCTGAGGTCTGTTGCCATCAGCATAAGAGGAGAACTGGAGAAGAAGAGGTTGTGCTGCTGGTTTTCCTGGAGAAGCAGATTGTGCTGATTGTCCTGATATGAACTTGGCTATTATGCCCAGAGGAGCTCAGGACCTCACTGTCGCCGAGGATGGCTGCAGTACTTGTGTGGGGTGCACTGGGCCTTTCCTTGAGCACCATTTGCTGGCTCCGTTGCAGATCCCTCAGCCTGCTGGCACAGATCCTTCGTGCCCCCTGGTGCAGACCTTCCGGCCTCCACCGCTGATCTTTGGGTCTTCCCAGAACAGATCCATGAAACTGCCCTGCAGGACACACTGTCCTGGATGCTAGGGCTCTACCTGGCCTCATGGAGGACACTGCCACGGGCTCCAGCTCTTCAGCAGAACTTGCGCAGGACATTTCCCTGTGGGATCTGGGACCTCGGCAGTATTCCTTGGGTCTCTAGCATGTGGACAGAACTGCTGTCTTTTGTATTTGACTGTTTAGGTGACTATTACAAAATAATTGTATATATTATGTGTCCTGTATTAAATTGTTTCCCTTGTAAATACTGACTACAACGAACCTACAAAATGTTTACCAAAAAATATTTTAGAAAGGAGCAACTAGAAAAAAGTTTTTAAATGAACTTCTCATATTAAATTAAAGATTTTTTCTTAACATCCCAGTTACAATTTTCTCAAGTAACCCTTAATGGAAACAAAATAAAATGAAAATAATTTCAAGAACAGTGCTAGGATCAGAAGAAAAACAGGTTATGGGGGACATTTGTTAGGAGTTTATCCCCAAGTCATTGGTGAAAATTGGGGTTATCTCCATGAAGTACAAAGTAATTCATCTTGCAGTTCTCTAAGAAAGCAGACCACACCTTAAAACATGAAGAAAGTTTAATTTTAAATGAAATAAGTTCCTAAAGAAAGAAAATGGTGTGCTATACCTGCAAATGCCAATTCAAGGAGGTTTATGTTGGTCAGTGAGCAATAGAAATGAGACCGCCCGCCAGGTGCCCAACTCCCTCCCAGCTATGCAAAGTACAAGCCTCAGGACAGTGAGAACTAGCTTCACCAGAGACCATGTATCCCCCCCCCCCCCCGCCACAGGTCCTCAGACCGCACGCAGTCCAGGTGAGGCCTGCCCTAATCACGGTTGTGTGCCGGGATTAAGGAATGCCAAGCAGGCATACAGGATGTTTCTCTAGGGTGGATGGTCCACTCACATAAAGATTTTTTTCAAAGGATTATTGAGACAATGGTGATATTACAGAGTAGAATGCAAAAGTCTGTAACTTTAAATGAAAAAACAACCCTCCAAGTACATTCCAGGCATGAGGCAGATGATTTTTTTTTTCGATTTAAATGGCTGTTTAACTTTTTCTTTTTTTTCCCATAACTTTATTGAGAAACAAATAGCAGTGAGACAGAATCTAGCAGTTAATTGGAAAGATTCTCTCCCTGACTAACTATATATACTGATACCTGTGAACTAAGCTGGTAATCTGTAATAGCAGTTTCATGCTTGGAGTGCCTGTCATTCTGGTCTTCTGAATACGGGCTGCTTGTCATGACATGCCAGTTGCTGCTGTGCTGTCTCTCGGGTAGATGATTGTTCCAAAAGAAGGGGGTGGTGAATGAAGGCAAGAGACAGGAAAAGGAATGTTGTGGGACTGTCCTGCTTCAAGGTTGTATGTGGTTAGATTTTTGGACTTATGTGTAAGCATAAGAAGTATATAATGCTTTATGCCTATTTTTAAAAATATATTCTAATTTTTAAATGTTTTTTCATCATATTCTGTGGAGGCAGATGATTTGGAGCTACGTCTTTTCTCCCTATCATGCACTCTGCTTCTTAGTGGTGCTGTCTTATCGTTGCTAGAAAGCTTCCTGAGGGTAGGTGTCTTATATTTCTAGTCTTGTAGATCACTCAGCAAATAGTCCTGAAATAAATAAATAAATACTACCTTCTGCCCCTGTGAAAAATCACTCTCTCACTTACCCAGTCTCTTTAGCATCTTCACACTTCTTCTTTGCGTCATCTCTTCTAGCACAAAAAAAGAAATCGTTAAGATTTCCTGTTTTGACCCATCAGACTACACTTCTGAGGACCACTGCAGCATCTTGTCTTCTATGTCCCCCGACAGTCCTCTGCTTTTTCTCCCTGTGCTCCTACCCTGGCTGACTCCACACGAGAGACTCCTGGGGAAGCATGCTCTCGGGCCCAGTCCAGTCTTCTGGAGTTCTAAGACTTTTCAGACGATGGCCTACTACCCAGCACCCTCACGCTTCATAAGCCTCGCAAGCTTCACGGTTCCAGTATTGGCATCGGCACCACTGTCCGCTCTCTGGCCTTCATAAGCAGTGCCCTTCTTGAGTGCTCCCTGTGTGACACCCTGGTCCACCCAATGTGCCCAGCCAGAAGCCCAGATAGCTCTACCTCTTCGTGCTTTCTCATTCTGTAACTAGGATTCCAATAAATTCTTTCCGTCTTACTACCCAAACCCGTCTTCTTTTGAGGCCCCTGCTCAGCCCAATGTTCAACCTGCCCCTTTGGTGGCCCTGCCTGCATGGGTCCTTTCCTTCCCATCCCCCTCCTCAGGGCTGCCCCACGTGCTCCTTCTGAAATCCATCACATGGATCCCACTGCATCAGGAAGGGAGCCTAACACCTTTTATGACCCAAGGCATTTACCTTCCCCATCTTGTTTTCTGCCATATTTATCCTCCTCTAAACTTTTCCCAGTTTCAAAACTGCTGCCTTTACCCTCCTTTATTCAGCTGGCCATTTCTTCCCAGAGATCCTATTTCCCTTTTATTGAACTTGTCATTATTATTATTATTATTATTATTATTATTATATTTTAATTTTTAATGTATTTGGTACAGGATCTACAGGGTCTTACTACAAAGATCACACTCATAGTGATCCTCCTGTTTTCAGCCTTCCCAGCACTGGGATTATAGGCGCACCCACCACGCCCAGTCTCAAATGCCATCTCATCCTGTGGGAGGGGGGTGGGGGAGTAGCAGGGCACGTCTGGGGATCACACCCCAGTCCCTGCGCCTGCCTAAACAGGTGCTTTAATCTGCTGAGCTATCTGGCCAGCCCTGAACTTGTCCTTATTTTTAAAGTCTCCCTTCCTATCCAGAATGATGGGGATGCTCTTTCCCATATATTCTCCAGTTGCATGCGATTCCCTGAATTGAAGTTAATTCACCTACTATCTATTTACACTGCATATTTTTAAGAGCAAAAAAAAATCCTTATACATTTTAAATCATTCTTAGTTCATTTCCTGACATAGAATAAGTGCTTAATAAAAATGCAATAATGATTTTCTTGTCTGCTCTTAACATAGCATAAAGCTAAATAAATCTCAACTAAATGAAATAAATGAAATGTGACACTTGGGGGAGCTTCAGATTAACTAAAAAATATGATGTTACTTTGCACAGAAGCCTGATAGATGGATTCTAACACTGGTGGGGAGAGAGGTCCTTTTCTATCTCTACCAGGGCCATCTATCAGAGATGGACCCCAGGCTGGGGTGCAGCTCAGTGGTAAAGCACTTGCCTGGCATGCATGGACTCCTGGTTTGACCCCCAGCACAGAGAAAGAGGAAAAGAGCAGAGCTGTGAACGAGGCAGCCAAAGGCAGTGGGAAGGAAGGGATGGTGCGGTGCGTCGGGCCACTTGAACAGTAACTCCAACCACAGCGGTAGAAGCTGCCGCTAGCAGGACCACAACCAGAACAGCAGATGTTCGAAGGCAACCGTAACCATGGTGGGCTGGTGTGGCTGCCAAGGAGACAGGAAAGCTACAAAAGCAAATCCGGTCCTCACACAGCCAGGAACTTTTCAGGAGTGATGATGGAAGTTGGGAGGCCAAAGTCTGTTGATGCTGCTCTTGAGCCAGGACAGAAACGAGGCAATGGCTCCTTATAATGTACACAGAAAGCCGGGCAGGTTAAGTGGCCAAGCGCAACCCAGCCCTCACTGGAATCCTCACACAGAGCTTGTTCTCCTACAGGAAGCTCTTAACCACGAGGCACAAAGGAAGCTACCCGCATATGAGCTAGCTGCCCAACTGGAGGAGCTGGTGTAGAATTCTGTGATTGGCCAAAAACAGGAAGGTGATTACCTTCTCCAAGCCAGTGGCCACAGTTTTGAACATGAAATGATCAAGGGTAGAGCTCTGGACCTTAAGACCGAGACTTCCTTTCAGTTTCACATCAGTTCATGAATTCACATGGCTGCCTCACACTGCTAACTGGCTGACAGTCACCGTCCAGTCTGAACTGCAAAAGTCTTATGAGAGACCTCATCAAATCCCCAGCTGGGATCCACTTGCACATGCGGGCTTCAGAGCTGTGACATTCTGTGGAGCTGAAGGGATGACCGTTGTGTCTGAGCTATCAGCCTGCCTCATTCACTGCAGTGCCACCGGAAACTTTTCTTCAGATTCAGAGTGTAAGGATTGTGCAGCTCTTTTTAAAAAAGTGGGGGGCCGGGGAGATGGCTCAGTAGAATAAGTGCTTCCCTGGCAAGTGCAAGGGTCTGAGTTCAATACCCGGTTCCACTAAATAAATAAATAAATAAATAAATAAATAAATAAATAAAAAAGTGGGTATACTGATTATCTGCAACATCAACCAATTTAACAATTTGATTAAAAAAAAGAAGCAAGTGTTTAACATACTCATTTATGTTATATACAATGATTCAAGGTAATTATGATTTTCAACAGAACAAAGATAATATGACCTTCTGTGGGATTAAGTTACCTTATCTATGTGATATATAACACTGATAAGTTGTATTATAATGCAGATTGTAATAGATGTATCATTCTGAAGGAATCTCAACCTATGCTTTCTGAGGGGCCAGGGAGATGGCTCAGTGGAATAAGTGCTTCCCTGGAAAGTGCATTCAATCCCCAGTTCCACAAAAAAAAAACAAAAAAAAACAAAAAAAACATATGCTTGCTGAGCCTTTACTTAAATACGGAGCAATGTTCTAGACACTGGGGATGCAGCAGCATATGAACAGGATCAGATCCCTCTGCACAGAGAACTGGTAATCTAGTAGCTGGATGAGTTCAGTTTTGGAGCAAGTCCACCAAGGTTTTCACTGCCCATAAAGAAAGTTCATCTGAAGTCAGACATGTAAAGTGTATTTATAACACCTGGATATTCTATTAAATATCTTCTTCCAGGCCAGGCAGATAGCTCAGTAGACTAAAGTGCCTGCTTAGGCAGATGCAGGGACCGAGTTCAATCCCCAGGGGAGCACTGAAAGATGAGACTGGGTGTGGTGGTGTGCACCTGTAATCCCAGCGCTTAGGAGGCTGAAAACAGGAGGATCACTACGAGTCAGATTGACATAGTGAGACCCTGAACACCCTGTAGACCATGTACCAAATACATTTAAAAAATTAAAAATAAATAGCAATATAAATAAATATCATCTTCCAACTTGAATTTTTTTTCCTCCTGAAGCATCTTCTGTTTTCCTGTTTCAAGATCATTCTTATTTATTGAGAGAATGGAAAAAAAAAAAACAAAGAGTGGCATCATTCTGCTCTGTCTCTGCTATATTCATATTTTCTCAGCTTCTTCAGGTAGCATCTATCCATCCTCGCTCTTTTTCCTGTTCTGAACGTATCTAGTTGTCAAAACCCCTTGGCTTCTTCCCTCTTGACTTAAGAATCCAGGTGACACAGTCCCTTGTGTTCCTCCTGTCTTTTGTAGCAGATCCTGTAAAGTGTGCTATGATGAATTCCCCCAGAGACTGAAGTTTTCAGTGTTTGGGTCCCACAAGAATGACCAGTGATGGGGCCGAGAGGGGTGACTGGACCCTGGGGCACTGCGCTCCGCAGTGCATTAACTCCTCAGGGATCTCAGAGCTCCGGCTCCTAGGAGGTGAGGCCCAGTTGGAGGAAGCAGGTCACTTCAGGGTCGACTTTGAAGGGGGCGCGCCCCAGCCTCTCGGTCCCTCTCCTTCCCTCTCTGCCTCCTGGCTGCCTCCTGGCTGCCTCCTGACTGCTTGAGGTGCGCAGCCTTCCTTGGTCCTGTCTTCTGCCGCAGTGCTTCTGGTTTCAAGCCCCAAACTATGGACTGAAACTCTGCAACTGTAACGAAAATAAACCTATTTTAAACTGTGGATGTCAGTTTTCTGTCTCGGGAACAGAACAGCCGACTAATGTAGTAAATTTATAAATAAATATCTGAGTTCTTCCAAGAACTTTTGGCTCGCTACTTTGGCTGTAGCTACGCCATTGCCCTTTACTAATTTTAATCAAATGGCAGGTTCTCTCCCCCCACCTCCCTCCTTTCCGCCCTCCTGCCCTCTTTTCCTCCATCTCCTTCTCCTCTTCTTTCTCCTTCTCTTGTTCTTATTCACTCCATATGCCTTTTAGAAATCTGGCCCAAATGTAGAAATTGTGTAGCAGTCTTCCTAAAATTGAAAAATATTACAAAACTCTCTATCAGTGTGGCCAATGATAGCAGTACAGGAAATTATTCATTTTCCATAAATCACACTTGAACAAGAAAGAAATGGGTAAATTTACCTTAATCACACATTTAACTCAATAAATCAGAAATATTAGCATTTGAATATCTAATCACTAAAATAATTATTGATCTATTCTTGGCTGTTTTGAATTTTTAGTACTGAGTCCTCAAAATCAAGTGTGTTTCAGGTGGATCAGATAGTCTGATCTGTGTAGAGAGACCCTATAGACCCTGAACTAAACAGAACATAAAAAAGAAATCAAGTGTGTTTCGTGTGTGCATTTGCGTGTGTGTATGTGTGGGTGTGGGTGTGGGTGTGGGTGTGTATGTTCACAGCTCATAACAACTCAGATTAGCCTCATTTCAAACTCTCAATTCCCTCACTGGCTACTGGATTGCACCGTATAGCTCAATATCCAGCAGACAGAAGCTGTTCCTGTTCCCTATCAGCTCTTTTTAATACTGAATTATCCTTTCTCATCAAAGCATTTGGTTATGACAACACATGAAATTCCCTTATGTCCTAGAACTGAGCCAGTTTTAAGTCGATTTTACTCTGTGAAGACCTCAAGCCTTGAGATTTTCACTTCCTCTCTGTCTTAACTTGCGTATTAACGCATCCAGCATGTCATTTGAAGCATTCAGCACCTTAGCAGGGAGTCACTAAACATCTCTTTCCGTTGCTTTTCTGAGGCTAAGCTGCAGAGTCTTTGCTGTTACTTTTCTTCTGCAGTGTCTTGGCTTGTCAAAAACAAAAATATAGTAAATGCATCTTGCTTTAAAAGATATCCAACAAACAAATCGGCAGATATTTGATCTCATTTATAAGCAAACAGATGCAAAATAAGAGAATGATTGTTTTAGCCTATGACATTAGCAAGTTTCTTTTAAACGGTAACACCCAGTGAAGCTAGGCTTTGAAAGCTGTTTTTCACACATTGTTAGGGACATGATCACACTCCTAAGAAGACACTTTGATAACATGGTTCAAAAATATAAATATTTATTCCAATTGAACTTCTTTCACAGAATCTGTCCCGCAGAAATTACCAGATTGATCAACCACAATATGCGTGTGGAATGCTTACTTCAGAATGATTTACACAAGCTAAAAGTAGAAACAATGTCAATGTCCAAATGAGAAATATATTAAATAAATTATACTTTATTCATTAGGCAGCATATTTATTAAAATCATGATGATGTTAGGTTTCCAGTATTAATAAATACATAAGAATTGTAGGGGCTGGAGAGATGGCTCAGAGGCACGGTGCCTTCCTGGTAAGCTCAGGGTCCTGAGTTTAATCCCTGACACCACATGCTGCACCAGGGCACACCATGCCAGCCCTGGAAGCAGGTGTGGTGCTGCATGCCTGTCATCCCAGCACTCTGGAGGTCGAGACAGGAGGATCGCTGCAAATTCTAGACCAGCCTGAGGGCTATAGAAGTGAGCACAGGGCCGGTCCAAATTGCACAGTGAGACCCTGCCTCAAAAATAAATAAATAAATAAAATTTTTAAAAAGGAATTGTACGTTAAGTGAAAAGTCTGCTTCACACTACTGGCCTGCTTTTCTGCCTTACAACAGACTCATGGCAATGGAAGCAGCTTCCCATGGACTGTAGCTTCCAAAACCACAAGCCAAAGTCTATCTTCTTCCCTTGCGGTCGCTGCCACAGGCTTTTTATCATGGTGGCGGAAATCTAACTAACACACACATGTTCATCTGTGTATGCTCTTGCTTGTCTCTGTACACAAACATCTTTTTATGTGACATAAATATCGTGAAAGCTGGACAAATATCTCTCCAAAAGTTAAAAATAATGGCTGTTTTGGTAGAGTAGATGATATTTTGAGCCATGTTCCATTCTTTAAGAAATGATATTGGAATTCATTTAAGTGAATGCATTTTTAAAGAGAATGCATTTTTCTATTTAAAAAAAAATCATTTGGACATTGTCCAGTAGTCTGAGAAAGGACTTGGCCCCTGAGGCAAAGGATGTAGTGAGTGCCTAGAATGTGGGAGGACCTGGTTTCCATACCTAGTATCGTATCATAAAAATAAATTTTAAAAGTTTTTAAAAGTCCCTTGGTATAGGGTGTGATTATGCTACTAACTGAATACAGAAGTTCAGAATAAAAATAAAAAGTCAACAGAAAGGACCAGGACCCTGATCCAGCCCCTACATCTCTGTGACACTAGAGCACCCCTGCATCATGTTTCTTGCCTCTATTTTCCTCATTGTAAAATGAAGACAGAAGTAATGTGATGAATTTTTCATCTCTAAAATTTTATCACTTTATAATAAGCATGGATCAACATGCTCTTCTTTGTAGCTTTTTAGTAAGAATCAAGGGGGATAATATTTAGAAGACCAGTGGCTTAGAGATGCTTGTATGAGTCCCTAAAGGTTCGGATGCCAGAAGCTTGTTCTCAGCTGGAAGATGATAAGATGGAGCAGGACTTTTATGAGGAGGAGCTTGGGGGAAGGTGATTAGGTTACTGGAGCAGCCCCCACAGAAGGGACCAACCCTGGTCTTGGAGTAAATCAGTTTTCTCAAAAATGGGCTGTTATACAACCAGGCTGTACAACACCCTTGGCACCTTCCATATACCGCCAGTAACCTTTCTCTTCTTTCCAAGTTATGATGTGGCCAAGAGGACCCTGGCCAGCTGGTGTCATATTCTCTTTGGATCTTGCAGCCATCAAAATTGTGAGTAAAACCAACCACTTGATTTATAAAGTGCAGTCTCTGGCATCTTGTTAACAACAGAAAATAGACTTGTACAACAATTTTACATTGGTTCTGTTATTAAGATAGAATTCAGCTACTATGTTATACACTCAGATTTGGCAAAAAGTCAAATGATGTTGATTGTCCATTTGAGTATATAAGCATTATTTCCTTTTTGGATTGATTTATAATGGAACATATTACCACAAATCAACAAAGAAGAAGTAATATTGCTTATAAGCAAAAGTAGTTATTCTGTATCTTGCAATACATTAGGTTACGTCTTATTCAGTTTACCCACTGTAAGAAATCTTTTTTTCCCCAGTACCAGAGACTGAACTCAGGACTCTATGCTTGCCAGCCAAGTGCTTATTCTACTGAGCTGTCTCTCCAGCCCAGAAATCTTATTTTGATGATTAAACTTTTTTTAAGACAACTAGTTTCTAATTCTAATAATATACTATAGTAAATTAGTATACTACTTGCTTTAAAGTTATTGGACATATGTAAATATGGGACATACCTGAGTATCTTATTATAAAAGCACATAGGATTAAAAAATGAGAATTTATAAAGATTTTATAAAGATCCAGTCAAGAAATTATTTTTATTACCAAGTATTTCAGAGTTACACTCTATGTAAACTTACCAGGTTGATTCCTACCTTGGGGTGTATGGATTTCATTTTACTTCCATATTCTTTGCCTACAATTGCTTTAACAACTTAGTACAGCTGAACATTGTTGTGTAAGGCAAAGAAGATTTATAGATTAACATAAATCTGTTAATCAGCAGTTGAAATTTTGTTTTGCTGGGCAAAGTTATTGGTAAGACCATCTTCTTTCTGGAAGTTTTAGGAAAGAATGTGTTTCCTTTCCTGCTTGCTCCTTTAGATACTAAATGAGTTTTAATTTTTTTTCATTTTTTGTGTAAAAGAAGTATCATGTTCATAACTTGCATACAACTGATAACATAGCAGTAAAGATTGTTGTGCATGTCACATGTACACACATCAGAAAGTCTCATTAAAGGAGAGGGGAAGATAGCTCAGTAGAATCTTGTCTGGCAAGTGCAAGGGCCTGAGTTCAATCCCCAGTTCCGCCAAAAAAAAAAAAAAAAAGTCTCATTGAATTACAAAACAAAGTGAAGGATCAAGCACAGTGGTCTGAAACTTACTCATAGGATTTTAGGATTTAACAAACAACAAAAAGTGTGAAATTTCAGACCACAGCAGTGTTGACAACAAAAGAATGATAAATACAAAAACACATATTTTCACATAAAAAAACAGTAAAAGCTACATAATCAAAATCCAAACCTAAACATTAATACAAAAAAAGAAGTGCCTGCAAGTAGGCACAGGAGCCTGGGGTTCGATCCCTGGGCCTGCTGAGCTGGCCCCACCCCCAGGGCTCCCTAGACAGCAACTGAGACTGGGAGTGGTTGTGCACGCTTATAATCCCAGCTCTTGGGAGGCTGTAAACAGGCGGATCACTATGAGTCTGATCTAGTAGTGAGACCCTGTACACCCTGTAGACCCTTCCCTAAGAAAATACAAACAAACAAAAAATAATTCAAAATCAAGAAGCAGATCAGAGGCCAAATGAAGATCTATCAATTAAATACCTATTTTAAAGAACTATCTAGAATATAACACAAAAAGTGATATTTACCAATAAGATTTCTTAGTTGTCTTAAATACTTCTCTAGAATTAGAAAAGAATTTATCATTTATCAATGGGAATGTGCTTTAAATGACTTTTTTCTTTAAAAATAATTCTACAATTTGAGAACAATGTAACATGTTTACTTTATAGACATATGCCAAAACTAAGAAGTAGAGAATACATTTTCTTAATTTAGCACATGATTTCTCAAATTTCCCCACATTCAAATTGATACGGACTTTGGCAGCACCTACTCTGAATTCTAATCTTTTTTTTCTTTTTTACAGTAAAGTATTACTCAACTTTATTTATTTTATTTTTTCCATAATTTTGAGAAATAAACAGCAATGA
>NW_004524599.1:6580111-6581418 GCF_000260255.1 Octodon degus
CATCCCCTTTTTTATTTAGTTCTGTCATGAATTCTAATCTTGCAGAAATTTTATTTCTAAGCCAATAAGCCAGCCAGGGAGATAGTTCAGTAGAATAAGCACTGTCCTGGCAAGCACAAGTTCCTGAGTTCAATCCCCGGTACCGCAACAACAACAACAAAAACATAATTCCATATAGTCAATAAGCCATAAAGCCAGGACAAAGCATTATTTATGATTCAGGAAAACCATTGTGTTCAAATTTGTGAGGCACAAATCATAGAACTATTGAAATTACCAGCTGGACAAAACTATGAAGATAAACCAATCAATTGATAGGTGATATCTTGTACAGCATATAGTTGGATTTTGCTTCCTAATCCACTCTGCCAATCTATTTCCTTTAATTAGTGAATTAAGACCATTTACATTGATAGTTATAATTAAGATGTACTAACTTAGGTTTGACATGCTATTTACCTGCGGTTGTATGCCTTTTTTTCTCCTGTGTTTAATTGTTTGCCCTATTTGGTGGATTCTTTCCATTCTCATTCATGGAGTTATGGTCATTTTGATCCCTCTCTAGAGTATCTTTTAGTAGTCTGTGTGGGGTTGGCTTTGTTGTCATGGAATTCTTTAGTTGTTCTTTGTCATGGAAGTATTTCACTTCTCCCTTAAACTTGAAAGAGAGTTTTGCAGGGTGTATTAGTCTGGGTTGAAATTTGTTTTTTGCAAGACTTGAAGAACTTTGCTCCATGCTCCTCTTGACTTGATGGTTTTTAGAAATCTATTGTTATTCTGATAGGTTTTCTTTCAAATGTGATCTGTTTCTTTTCTCTAGAGGCTTTTAGTATACTGTTCCTGTGCTGAATTTCTGGGATCTTGATTATTATGTCTGAGTGTGGTTTTAATTGGCTTGATGCTATTTGGAGTTCTATATTCTTCGGTTACCTGAATGCCAGATTGCTTTCCCATATTTGGGAAGTTTTCTGCTATTACTTCTGCCCATATTCCTTTTATATCTTTTGTATTGACTCCTTCTCTCATTGATGCCAATCTTATGTTGTTCATCTTTGCATCGCCTTGCAGATGTCGAATTATTTGTTCCTACATCCTAGCTGTTTTTAAGAGATCTTTTCTTACCTAGCTGCAATGGTGTCTTCAAGGTCTGAAAGTCTATTTTCACTTTCATTCAAATGGTTTTGCCAGCTTGTGATTGAGGTTTTAAATTCCTGTATATCAATTTGGATCTGCTTCATGCATTCCAATTCTCTCCTATATTGCTCATTCAAGGATTTCATCATTTTCTATTCTCCTCTATTATTTTA
>NW_004524599.1:6592993-6598349 GCF_000260255.1 Octodon degus
ATATATATATATAACCCTGTGTCCCAATTCATATGTATAGACACACACGTTACTCGCCCACTTGACACATATCAAGATTGTTACTTGTTTTGGGCTATTGAAATGTTTCTATGGTCATTTAAGTACATATCTTTATGTTAATATATGTTTTTAATTATCTTGGGTAGGTTTCTAGAAAGAGATTTACTAGATTGAATGGTGATGTTTGTATCTAACATGGCAAGGAACCAACACAATGTTTTCCAAAATGACGGCCTTTTTTAATTCCCAGATTTCACTTTCTACACACTTTTGTCAACACGTGGTATTGTGATTTTTTTATTAGCACCATTCTGATAGATTTGATGTCATTGTTTTTAGTCATATTTCCCCATAGCTAATCATACTGAACACATTTTCTTATGCTTCTTAATCATTTACATATGTATATGTATGAGTCAGTGTTTTACTGGAGAAACGGATAAAACACAAAAGTTTATGTATAAGAATGTATGCAAAGTTACAAGATGGGCATACAATGGCCAGCCACAGAGCCAGATAAGGAAGCATGCAGAGAGCATCTGAAGGTTAAAGGGTTCAGTCCAAGGTCTGGAGCCCACTGTACACTTCCATGCAAATCCCTTTCAGGAGGTCAGTGGATCTGCAGTAGAAGGTTGGCAGAGCAAAGGCAGAAGCTGAAGAGCTTGCAGTAGAGGCCAGAAGATGATGTCTAAGATGAAGGCAAAGACTGGCGCTCCCCTCCAAGAACAGAAACCTGTCCCTCCTTCCTCACTTCCCTTTTACACTGTTCATACCATGAGCCGCCTTCGGTAGGTCCTCTGCACTCCACAGCGCAGACAGCCGCCCTAGGGCAGGTTCTCTATGGTGCAAGGTGCCCAATAGCTGAGCCAATTTAGTTAGACTTCCAAACTCCTCAAGTTGACACAGTCAACTGTTGCAGTATATATTAAAGCTATACTCTATTCAGATCCATTGTTCGCTTTTTCATATAGTTGTTGTCACTCCTTTTAAGGTGTGGCTTTTCTGTGTTTTTGACAGAATGCTGTGAGTGGCTGGCCAGAACTACAGTGTGTCCAGTGCTGCTTCCTTTATGCATCCTGCTTGAACTCACAGCCCTTCTGTGGCCTTCCTCTGCCAAAACTCAAGGCAATGATTCAAAGGATCTTAAATGCATATTTCTAAAGCTACTTTTTGGACATCCCTTTTCTCTCTGGATACTTCGTGTATGAATTATGACAGCCTCAGCAGCCCTGAATTCTGATTTCTATTTCTTTCATCCAACAAACCAGGTTCCCTTTCTTGCAGCAATTTTAGACGTGTCCCAGGCAGGAAGCTAAGCTGAATGTAAGCTGTGTCAATATTTTATCCTGCACGGTACTTGATCACTTTGAGTAGTTAAATCCAGCACCTGCTCCTGGTCATAGAAGGACTCTCTGCTCTTTCACTAATAAAAAGCTGATCTCAGACATTTTATTCTATACAGTATGAGTACATATCATAAGTGTATTACAGTGTGCATAGGTGTATCATGTACATGTGTTAAATTTTACCCTGACATTTTATAAAACTACTTCAGAGACCTCAATTCCTTTTTATTCTAAATAAATAATGACTTCTCCTAGGAAGATTTTTAATGTTGCAATAAAATTGTAATACACATCATTTTCCAGCTGAACCCAGTACCGTGTGGGACAATTTAATAATCACATATAACAGTTTTTATTTTATTAGTGGAATTTAAACTTATGGGCATAAAGTTACTTTTTTCTATTCTAACTGCTTCATAGAAACAAAAAATGCATTTTTAAAAATTCCATCTGTGGTAACAGATTGATGCACAAATGAACTGATGTTCAAATTTAAGAGGCTAATAAAATGGAAAATGGAAGGAACCGTCAATAGCCTCATTATTCCGATCACAATGAAATTAAAATGCAAATATAGCCTGCCAGAATGGGATTGTTTGTGAATGCCACCTTAATGAATGGCAGTGAATACAAATCAAAATATACTGTTTTGACTGCAATTCTAGAAGAAGGGAGTGAAATTTGAATCTATGTTTAGTGTGATGATATTATAATTGTAAGTAGGTGATAAAGAAAAACATTGACATTTGTGCTAGATGTTCTGAAAGATACATATCTAACCCTTTAGTAGCTAAACTGCTAGAAAATTCTAAATCAGTCTACAAGGTAGAGATAAATATCTCAAGTGCATTCTTAGTACAAAAGCTTTGATGTCCCCAGGTAAGGTGACCCAAGAGAAGAATTTCAGTAGACTGCTTTGAAATTCTGATGAATAATTTCTGATTCCCTAGACATCTATTTATCTTATCTATCTCTGTCTATCTCTGTCTCTCTCTGCCTCTGCCTCTATCTCTCTATCTATGTATTGATAACTGGGTTTTTGTTTCTTATTTTGTATTTAATTAGTGTCTTTCTTTTTTTGTAGAACTGGACATTAAACTCAGGCCTTTGTAGTTGCCAGGCAAGCACTTATTCTACTGAGCTATCAGCCCAGCCCTCTATTTCATTAGTACATAATGCAGTACACAATATTTACATTCACTATGGGGAGTTGGTCCCTGTACAAACACATTTTTATTCTTTATATGTCCCTTTTCCCTTCCCTTCCTTCTGCCTCCCTCCATCTCTTTGCTCCCGTCTCATTTGCAAAACATCTTCTTGCTTCCTATAATCTTTTAATTTGCTCTTTATTTATACCTTGAGTTTCTGTTATAAGAGAAACAATGTGTATTTGTATTTGTGGTGTGATTTTGGTTAGAACCTCTGCCACTGCAATTCGTCAGAGTAATATTAAACTTAATAATTTGGAATTATTTTATTTTGTTTTCCACTTTTATTTCAAACATTGTATTCTCTTTACATGGGCAACTGTAAGCATTCACTCTGGTGTTTTTGTATCTTTAGTTTTAAGGGATATAACAAAATTATTAAGTTATAGTACTTTCAATTCCTGTCTCTAGGAAGTACATGCTACACTATGATGTTGGGTGATGGTGGTTAGATAGTATTAGAAACCGAGTTGAACTTGGTGCCTAATAACTAAGTGATCATATCGTATAAATGTAGAAACCCCTGAAAGGTGACAAGGAGATTAGGAATCAGGGTATCTGAATTCTGGTCAGAGCAGGGCAAGATTAAATTAAGTGATTAAAACTTAATTATCTCATTAAATTTCTCTTCTAAAAAAAAATAAGAGCTTTTATCTGAAAGATCAGTGCTGAATGCACCTCCAAGAACTCCATGATGTGGCTGGCAAGACAGGTGTTGGCCTAGAATATCTGATAAGCAAAGGAGAGTGCTGACATCAGGGACTTGCTCATAGAAAAATCATTCTATCCTTTAAATATTCTCTCTCTCTCTCTCTCTCTCTCTCTCTCTCTCTCTCTCTCTCTCTCCCCCCCTGCCCATTTCTGGGTGCTTAATGTATTTAATTAATTCTGCAGAGGATGTTAAGACCAGTAAAAACAACAGTTTTGTTTTTACAATATTTACAAAGTCATTTGCTCTCAAATTTTCCTGCTTTTCAAGAGGACTAAAACTCGGGCTGCTATGGCCCCCTGGTTTCTCTTGTTTCTTTTAGGCTTAAAGATTTTCTTGCAACTTTTGCAAAAATAATTTTTCTTAACTATTCTAGTTGAAACATATTTTGTTTTCCACATGCATTTTGTCTTCCTCAGTGTCCTGTGACAGTGAGTGTCCTGTAAATATCACCCAGCACGTAGATCTTTGACATCACTTTTGCTTCTCCACTTTAAAAGTTCAGGACTCTCCATGCTAAGATTTAGATTTTTTTGAGCCCTTGGTAGGGAGGGCACCAGACACAACCTGAATTGGACCTGCATTGTGCAGTGAAGGACATGCACACATAGTACCACACAATTAGTTATCACCAAGAAATTCTGGTATTGACAACCTTGCCATCTGCGTGTGTGGTGCTTTGAGATTATTGGGTGATTCCAATGCATTTCTTCCTTCTATCTTCCCTGCAAGACTCCTTTGAGGAAAAAAAAATGACATATACTATTTAAGAAGGAATAAATGAAAGATCAGAGATAGGAAGGCACAAAGAGCGGAAGTGGTGGAGTTGCAGGAAGAACACATGCCTGATGCCTGGTTCAAGTCTCCATCACTGTATCATGCCATTTCTTCTCTGAAGAAATATACTTTTTATTTGTTCTGAACTGAAATGAAAACATTGCTTGAAATCACTAAGAACTTTGATTTCACACTGATAGGTTGTATGAGGAGCAATTTTGCTACTCATTAGAAGTAGCAACGTGGATTGGGTCTGACATGTTCCCCAAAGCCATTGGCTGAAAGCTTAGTCATTGCCCTATGGGACTCTTTGTAGGTGAGATCTTTAGCAGATGGGGCCTGCTGGGAGGAAGTGACATCACAGGGGACCAAGGGACTCCTTTCCTAGCTGCAGTGAGGTGATAGCTTTGCTGTGCCACACTCCTTGCCACAGTGCTGTGTCAACACCAGCCCAAGAGCAACAGAGCCATTAACCATGGACTGAGATCTCTAAAACCCTAAGCTTCAAAGGATCTTGCATTTTGTCTCAGTAACAGAAAGCCAATGAACACCAGGGACAGTGTCTCTCAGAGTTGTCACAGAGTCCGCCATCCATTTGACTTATGCCCCAAGAGATCGTATCTTTCCATATCACAATTAGAAGTGTGGCATGAGGAAGCTTCTGGGTGAGATTTGACTTTTAGGCATTTGTTCTTATTTTCTTCTTTTTTTCTTTTGGTGGAACCAGGGATTGAACTCAGGCCCTTGCGCTTGCCAGGGAAATGCTTATTCTACTGAGCCATCTCCCCGGCCCCTTCTTTTCTTCAAATAAAAGGGAAATGTTTGTTGAAGAAACAAAAGGAAACAGAGTGGTCCTGATCGGCATGAACTGATTGCTTTCATTTCTCTACATAATGAGTTCATGAAACTCATTTCTGGATCTCTGTTTTCATCTTGAATTGCTTTCCCTCTTTCTACACTATCTTTGGACCTTATTGTTGATTCAGGAAGTACTTGAAACCTTGAACCTGAAATATGGGCTGGTCTAACTTCCAAATCTTAGGAGTCCAGAATCAACTACAAAATAATAGAATATGAGTATCTGGGAAATCTACGTTAGGGCAAACAAACAGTAATCCTTTCATTGTTGACTTTTCTGGTTCTGATCATAACCTCAGTCTGTTTTGACAGACAAAATGTATTTTCTCCTGTCTGAACCTCAGGCAGGATAATACAATGTAGCATGAGTTCCCAGGAAAGAATGTCCTCTTTTTTCTTTTTCTTTTTCTTTTCTTTTTTTTTTTTTTTTTTTTTTT
>NW_004524599.1:6598449-6603772 GCF_000260255.1 Octodon degus
AAAAAAAAAAATCTCCACTGAAACCCTCTGTTAGAAGGCATTACACTTTCCCCAGAACAGAAACTCAAATATCTTATTGTGTACAGGTTAGTTGATAAATACAGTGATGAATATGGTCTTTGGGTTCTTTTGCCTGTACACATGAGTATTGTTTTCTTTGTAGCAGCAAAGTCCTGTCACATTTGACTGAGTTCACAAATCTGTGGTGGCCTATGTTTTCCCTGTCACTTCTGAGCTTTCCTTTCCTGCTCAACTTTGTCTCCTGGCAGTAATTAAAACCTCCTGCTTTTGGCCTAGCTACTCCTGCTGCCAGAGCCACCATAGCCATCTTGGCTCCATGGTTTGTCAAATTACTGTCCTTTGCCACTATAGGGGTCAAAATTTCTGTGTCCAAGGTTCTTCCCTTCATGGGTCCAAAATTTGAAGACTGACTGCTGTAGCTATCAATGTCATTGTAGCTTCTATTGCCTACTAAGTGCATTTATCATTTTCAAACCCAACATAGCCATCCTTACTATCACCATCTCCACCACCACCTTAATTGCCACCAAAGCCACCACAATCACTGAAGTTTGCTTCACGACCAAAATTTTTATTGTCACCAAACCCAACTCCATGACTACCACAGTTCTCAAAATCCCCTCATCCTCCTGGGCTAGAATCAATATCAGCCGTGCTGTACTTCAACAGGGCCTTTCTTTCCTCACAGTGTGGCCGTACACAGTGCAGGGTTTCTGAAGAACAGCCTTCACCCACAGAGTCACAGACCCTACAGGTCACAAGAGCAAAGGTGCTCTTCTTTCCACTGCCTCAGTCAGCCATAACTATGACCACTTTGATGTTCTCATACAATTCAAAATAATCTCACAAAGTGATGTTCTTCATGTCTTCATTAATGCCACCAACAAAGATTTTCTCATGGCTCAATTAGACACCTCTCTTGGGACATCCCTGTGGATCCCAAACCTTTTACACCCCCTATGTGTACCTGCAACCATGTCTGCACAGCACACACATGTGCGCGCACGCACACACACACACACACACATATACAGGGACCTGAACAACAACCTCTGTGAGCACCCAGTGTTAGGATCTCCTCATTGCCCTGTCTGTGAGTCCCCATGATCAGCAGGGCTCTTTGGACTCTCTGGAGTTGTTGCAAAGCTCATCTCTTTGACAACAGCTTCTGCTGCTGCTCTCGCTGTTTAGACAACTCTGATTTAGATTCGGTGACAGAGAGAAGACTTTAATGATGTTCCCTATGTAGCGTGCATGGATGGAAAGCAGTAGGCTAAGACTGGCCCAAGAACTATAGTGTTTGAAACTGCTACTGAAATTATTAGTCCACTTATTGGCTGCTAAAATTACATTTTTCTGAGTTTTATTTTCTGATTTAGTTATCAAAACACCGAGGTTGTCAAAAGAAATGAACAACTCACTTGTGCATGGAAGGTGGACAGAAAAAGCAGCAGAAAATTATGGGAATCCTAAGTTTTAAAAGCCAAAAATGGAAACCATATTTTGTAGACTTACATATGAATTTGGAAGACATTCATTCTGCTAACTTGTTTTAAAACTTTCAATAATGGCTGAGCCCATTTATTTAAGTGATATTTGCCTTCCAATCCCATCGGAATGTGTGAGGCAGTGCCTCTCTTGATGGTGAACAGAGAGTACAACAGGAATGGTAACTCAAGTCCCCAGTCTTAGGAAGGGATGTGCTGCATGAGCCAATGGGTAGAGAGAGGAACGCTGTGAGAGGCAATTAAAATAGGAGCAATTAGGCACCACAAAAGCACTACACAAGGGCCTTCTGGCACATTCTATGGGGTGGCTAAGGAGGGTTTCTCTGGATAAATGACTGGGCATAAGGAAGACAGAACTAGTGCAGGGCTGGAAGAAAAGGACCACAGGCAGCAAGGAGGCACACACACGAGGGGCCCTGCGGTGGGGTGGGCTGGTCTGCCGAAGTCCAACTGTTGGAAACTTAATCTCCAATGCAGAAATTGAGAAGTGACACCTTCAACAAGTTTGCCTTTTATCCTGCATGCAGTAGAAGAAATAATACCACTTATTCACCTTTGAAATTTTTTTCTATTTTTAAAAATATGTGCACATAAATGGCAAATAATTCAAGAGATGTGTGAGGTTAGAGAATGGTGAAGCAGTCTCTCCTGCTTCTCCCTGTAACCAACCCTGAGGTGCACGTGCGGCTCCGTTCTCTGTGCAGAGATGTGGTAGTCTTAGTACGTTCTGATTGCTAGGACAAAATACCCAAGACCTACCACTTAAGAAAGGAGGGGCTCTGGGCTGGAGAGATGGCTCAGTAGAATAAGTGCTTCCCTGGCAAGCACAGGGATCTGAGTTCAATCCCCGGTTCTGTCAAAGAGAGAACGGGGGGGGGGGGTTCCTGGTGGGACAGCTTGGCTGAGGGCAGGGTAGAGGGCACGGGCTACAGGCAACATGGGCAGGAGGCAGGGAGAGCCCCATGGCTCCCAGCAGCACATCATCTATAAGTTCCACTGACCCCTCGCTCTCCAACACATGAGGATTTGGGGAACCACAGCAGAGCACAACCATACCAATCTTCTTCCGCATTCATAGTTGTCTACAATGAAAGCATCATGTACTTATTGCTCCACACTTTGCTTTGCTTTTAGCTTTACATATTTTAATAACCATTCCATATCAATATATGTAGAATTGTGTGACTCAATGTACATAGAATTCTTCCATGTGGCTTTGTCGTATTCAAATGAAGGAAAATCCCCTTCGTATAATCTGTTCTTGATTTGGATATTTAGCTTGTTTCCAACTTTTGCTGGTGTGTATACTGGCACAACAAATACCATTGTTTTTTTCTCCAAATATGAATATAGCAATAAAAATGAATGCTCAGAAATGAAATAAATTTCTGCAAATACACATTTTAAGGCTAGAGTGGCAATTTGCCTATGAAATTGATTGGTGCAATTATTTTACTTTAATCAAAAGTACATGAGCTTTTTTCCATATATTGCCTCAACTAATAGATTAGTGCTATTTTTTGGTTGTCTTGTGGGGGAAGGTTGTTACATAGTAGTTGTACTTGACAATTGACTTGCAAAAAAGGTAGAATTTTTTCATATGTGCAAAAGTCATGGAGGCTGGGGAGATAGCTCAGAGGCATAAGTGCCTGCCTAGCAAGCTGCAAGCAAGCACAAGGTCTAGAGTTCAATCCCCAGTACTATTAAAAAAAAAAAAAAAAGCTAATTCATATGCCCATTCCCTTAACTCTTTCTTCATGCTTCTTGTCAAATTTTCCTTTGAAGAATTTATTCTTTGTGTCATTAAATTCATTTGTCTGATAATAACTGTTAAATTTTACATAGTTATTATTAGGATTTTCTATTCTCAAGTTATTAAAAATAATACAATTTTATTCACTAACATTTTCAAAATTTGCTAAACATTTTAAAAATATTTAGTCAATCTACAGTTTATTTTGGTGAAAGAAATGAAGATCAATTTTTTTCAGGAGGACATTAGATTATTCCAGTTATCTGGTGAATAAGGTATCATTTCCTTAGTCATAAATTTAAATATTAGTCATAAAATTAAATATTTATTATGCACAAAATAGATGCAATCTATATTTTCCTATTTTTACAGTGTAATCATACCCATTTATGGGAAGATATAAATGTGTAAGAAAATATAATATACTATTTAAGTTATTATGTATATAATGTACAACTAATAATGTACTGTCTTAATTCTTTATAGTATTTGAGGAGGAGATGTATCTTCTATGAACTGTTCCTCAGCATTTGCTTGTAAGGCTTATTTTTCCATTGAGCTTAGAAGTAGTTTACATAATTCCAAGAACAATTTTCTTTGGTGATTTTATTGAAACTACATTAAATTTGTGATTTCATTTTGAGAAAACTGAGCCTTACAATTTTAGCTCTTTTTACACATAGATCATATCTAACTTTAAATGCTGATCAATTTTATTTCTGACTAGCTTGTAAAAATTTTTATCATGTAGATCTTTGATTCTCAGATTTACTTCTTATAATTGTATCCCATAGATATTTTCTTTAATATTTAAAGATTTTAACTAATCAATTGATTTTCATATTTATTTAATATCTCAGTATATTCCTTTATTGGTTTTCTATGTTTTACATGTATACAACCATAGAATCAACAAATATCAGTAATTGCTTGTTCCTTTTGCATGTTTGTTATTTGTTCTTCCTCCTAAATGCACAGACCCTTAGGAAGAGAGGGAAAAGAGTCATCACATAAACTTCATGTATTTGTTCAGAAAGTGCCATCCATTCAGGATTGATCAATAAAGTTTTGAAGACCAAGAAACCTATCGGATACCTTTACATCATCTCCAACTAGGACCAGATGGCTTTTCACCTTTATAATATTAGTATGAGGAAGACACGTATTCCCATAACGGAGAGCTATCTTTACGTTGCTCACATAAACCCTGCCTGGTTGTATAATTTGCCATTCCTTGAACATGGACTTTTATTTTATGAGTTATTATCTTCATTTATGGCTCTTATATTGCTATTCATAGATGATATGTGTTCTCAACTTGTGTTTATCTGAAAATGCCTTCGTTTTCATTTTTAAAAATTTATTTATTTATTTATTTGGTACAGGGTCTCACTACACAGTTCAGACACATAATGATCTTCCTGTCTCAGCCTCTCCAGTGCTGGGATTACTGACGGGCACCACCACGTCCAGTTTCAGCGGCCAGCTCTGCACTGGGCTGCCATGGCATGCAGTACCACGGATTGAACTGTGGTCCTTGCGCTTGCCAGGCAGTTGCTTAAACTGCCAAGCTATCTCCTTGACCTTTAATTTTCATTTTTAAAGATATTTTTTCTGTAAATATAATTTGAGGTTGGTGGTTTGTATTAGCAGCTTTCTTATCACCGTGGCGCAATATCCAACACCCACAATTTAAAAGAGGAGGGGTTCAATTTGGCTCACAATTTCAGAAGATTCAGCCTGGTAGACTGGCTCCAAGGCAGGAAAATGGCAGAAGGGAACAGCAAAACTGCACAGCGCATAATAGCTGGGAAGGAAAGCTGGGGAATAGCCCCAGAGAGGCAGGGACTAGGGATGGAGCCTGGTGTCACACCTCCATGCATCACAATATCCAGAGGTATGTGTGACCAAGGTTTTAGGTGGCTCCCAAACCAATCAAATTGAAATCCCACCTTAATCATCATGCGATTTAAAGATACCATTTTCTGAACATTTATATTGTTTCTAATTGGAAGTCTGTAGACATTTTTGCTTGTCAAAA
>NW_004524599.1:6612932-6684435 GCF_000260255.1 Octodon degus
TTTTTTTCGGAACCAGGGATTGAACTCAGATCCTTGCGTTTGCCAGCAATTTGCCAGTCAAGCACTTATCCTACTGAGCTATCTCCCCGGCCCAACAATGTCCTCTTGCATAATCACTGTCACAAAGAGAAAAAAGGGCTTCTAAAGCAGGCCATCAGATGCCTGGTTCAAGGCATCTGTGACATGAAGGGAATCAAGTCTACACTTTGCAGTACAAGCACTCACCTTGTCACACTGGTATCAGCACAGTGACACGCACTTTAATAAGAGTCAGTGGTTTGACATTTGAACATACTTCTGTTGCTTTGGGATTCTCCTGGGGAGCCCCACTTTTAATTACAATCAGGGTATTATACAGTCAAATTAAGTCAGGGAATCAGCAGGGTTGTTTGTGTGAAGCCAGGGCCCTTACACTTAGCTACATAGCCAGCGCATTTTAAAATTTTGAAACATGTACCTGCTAAGTTTCTACGTTGCCCAGCCTTGGTTTGAACTTGAGATCTTCCTGCCTCAGCTTTCTAGCCTTCTGAGATTACAGGCAAGCATCACCACACCCAGCTTGTGAGCATCAGCTTTTACCACACTTGCTCTCACTAGCCCTTGACTCTGAGCAACTCCTGTCATTTTTCCACAGCACTGTGTATCTATCCCAGGGAAATTGCATGCTTCATATGCCTGCGCGTGATGCCCTTCTTTCCTGCCAACTCAGCATTACACCGCATTTATAATATTTTATTTGTGCAAATGGTTTGCTGCAAAGGAAAACACAAAATATGTTCCCATATTAAAATATTAATTTTTAGGTAAATTTCTAATATTGTAGGGCAAGAAAGATCTAAGGTAATCCTTAAGGAAAAGAATTTGTGTATTGTTATTACTCAGACTGAACCACAAAGGGTGGACTAACATGATTCCAGTATTAAATGCAAATGTTGATGAAATGAAATTATGCAGTGTTTATAAAATACAAGAGACACTGGATAGTGTCTCTTTTTTTTCATGCCAAAACATCTACCTATAATTACTTGTTAAGAAATAAAGAAACAATAGTAATGTTGGAGACAGTGACAATTACAACAAATCTGTGATTATTAAATACCTAGTATACACAGGTACATTTTCCCTCTAAAATATTCAATGTTTGTAATTGCAGTTTATAAGAATAAAAAAACTCTGTCTTTTCAGTGGATGCACATTTTATGAAGTACTGTAAACACTCATGTGAAGAGATCAACTGAATTTATTTTAATTAAAATGCATATATTCAGCTTACTGAATGATAAGCCTGGTGGGTGGAAAAACAGAAATTAGTAGAAAAGAGACAAATGCACAATAGATACGGGCTCTGATTTTTAGGAGCCTTCATTTTTTCAAAGCTTTAGTGTCATGAGCTGAAAAGAAGTAGATGCCCAGACAGCTGATGCGGTGCAGGCAGGGTGCCCCCAAGAGCAGGTGTTGGGGGCAGTCTCCAGGCAGCGCTGTGGGGGGCGTGGGAGGTGCACAGTGAGCAAGGGCTCCACCCTCATGACTCCCTGAAGGCCAGTTACAGAGCGCTTCCGGCCGGGCGCTGCACTTCCGCTTTCTCCTCTAAAGCTTGTCTGCCTTCCACTATTCAGGTATCAAGTCCCTGTTGGTCACACATTATCCAGAGTCCAATACTGAAGAGCAAAATGAATCCAGACAATGGATACAATGAGCAAGTGAAAGAAACATGCAATATTTAGCAAAAAACAAAACAAAACAAAAAAAAAACAGGCACACAGTAAACGAATACACATTTTTAAATGATTACTTTTCATCCTTTTGCTCTTGCATGGGGTGCTTTTGCATTTTTTTTCATGAGTGCGGATAATGATGTGAAGCTTCTCGAAATCCTTCGCTTTAAGTTGCATTGGGATGCTTGTCTTCAGTTTTACCTTATTAAGCAAATAAAGCAAGAAGACTTATTTATTTAGGCAACAAAGTATTTATAAATCACGACAGTTCGACCAAATATGTAACATCATTGGTGCTTTTGTTTACTTGTGTTACTTTTTTTTTTTTTTTTTTTTTCAGTACCAGGGACTGAACTTAGGCCCTTGCGCTTGCCAGGGAAGCGCTTATTCCACTGAGCCATCTTCCCGGCCCCTATATTTTCTTTTTGAAAGCAAAAACTTTGAGGCATTACTTGCTTATAGCAGAACTCAAAACAGCTAATGCATGAAAGCTGTCTACATGCCAATCAACACATGAACAGTAAAGAAAATACAGTATTTAGGCAATGGAGTACTACTTAGCTATAAAGAAGGATAAATTTGAGTTGAGAGAGTTGCATCTTTTTTTTTATTTTTATTTATTACATTTATTTATTGTGTGTGTGTGTGTGTGTGTGTGTGTGTGTGGCCAGCTCAGTCCACCAGAGGGCGGGGCTGGCTGGCATGTGGTGCTGGAGGATCGAACCGAGGTCCCGGTGCTTTGCCAAGCTTGTTTCAAGTAGGTGCTTTAGACCACTGAGCCATCTCTCCAGCCCCGAGAGTTGCATCTTGAGACCATAAAGCTAAGTGAAATAAATCAGACACAGAAGACTAAATTGATATCCCAGGTAAGGAACCTGGGATATAAATAATAATCAGAGCAAAATAAAAGGCAGATGATAGGAAACAGGGAGGAAGCCCTTCTGCCGACCGGAGGAGGACCTACAGATGCAGTGAGAGGCTGGGGAGAGGAGGGAGGAGAAGCAAAAGGGTTCCGATGCCGCCTGTATACCGACTCCTCGCGATGAGTGTACTGGTCAGGTGCTGCAAATGTGCACTGACAAAAAAGAAGCATGATTTGTACTTAATCTTGTTCAAGGAAAAAAGCTCACATAAATATAATAATAATAATAATAATACCACCGGCAACAGTAACAGCAGCAGTAAGAACAAGCCTGGCTTTGAGCTCAGGTGCCCTTTGCCTTTCTTTCCCCCAATTAGAGGGAGAAACCCGTTATGCACTGGTGGTGAAGGCCATCGGGATGCATTTTTAAGCAAGACGGAGCCAATCACCGCAAAGGTGTGGGCCCCGAGGCATCAGTGTCCGCATGCCTGCCTCTGACCAGCGTCAGGGTGTGCACTGCTAAACCTCCGCGCCTGCACCATCTCTGGGGGCGGGGCGCCTGGGACGCACACTGCGCAGGCGTGGTGACGGAGGGGGCGGGGCACCTGGGGTGCACACTGCGCAGGCGTGGTGACGGAGGGGGCGGGGCTGGCCAGCCCAGGGCTGGTGCACCTGGGCACCTACGCTTCGAGAGCCTTCATGGGTCGCAACTTGGTTCTCCGCGTTTCTAACCATCAACTTGATTAGAAAACAGGAGTTTTACTTGTGTGCGTCCGGCCGCTGCCTATGTTTTTGTTTGAACATACATGACTTCACAAATTGGTAGTCCATCCATCTCCCGGTTCTTAGGTTAAATCTTTTCGGCAACTGGGTATTTTTCATCCCAGATCATACCTTGCAGATCTGTCCATCTGTGAAATGCTCTCATTTTAGTCATGTTTTGCAGTCCAGAGAAGGAGAAATGCTAGTTTAGTCAAGCATTGCTGAAATATATTTAGGTTGTTTATGATTTTCAACATAAACAACGAAGATTGCATGAGGAATCTTTTGTCTGTGTCCCCTTCGTAATTGTACTCGGGGGTGATGTGAGAAGCGGGGATTGCTGGAACAGACTGTTGCCAGTTTAATGGGTGCTGTTAAATGCTTCTTCCAAATGGCTCCATCAACTCAGACTGCCCTTTGCCAGGTGTCTCTGATTCCTCCAGAGCCTCACCCATCACCATGTGCTTAGATTTTAAATCTCATTTTAATTTGCATTTTCATTTCTTTTCTTTTTTTTTTTTTTTTCATGCACTGACAGGGGTAAGGAAAAGGCCTTTTTCAAATCTAAGCTGCTTTAAAAAAAAAACATTTTAATGATGTAGCATTATACAAAGTTCTGCATTTTGCTGAACTTGAATTCATAAGCCTTCATGACTTGGTTTTTCTTAAATGCAAGCCCCTTCCTACCTCAGTGTCAGAGTATTATGTGAGCTTTTCATTGCTATGACAAATAGCTGAGATAATCAGTGTAAAAAGAGAAAGATTTATTTGGGCTCATGGTGGCTTGATACCATTGCTTCTGGCCTAAGGACAGGAAGATCATTCCTGCAGAAAGCGTATTGAAGAGCAAAGCCGTTCCCTTCCAGACTGCTGGGAGGCAAAGGAGGATGGGAGCCCAACATCCCTCTTGAGGCCATACCCCCAATGACCTCACTTTCTCCCACTAAGCCCCACCCCTTAAAGGGCCCATCATCTCCCAGTAGCAGCCCAAGCTGAAGATCAATCATTGAGCACGTAGACCTTTAGGGACAGATAAAACCAAGCCATAGCAAGTACTCTGTTTTTCCTGGTGAGTATATGGCTACCCTTTCTATAGTTATACTTGGAATATTATCCAAAGCATTTCAAATGAATATTACAAGAAATATTAACCCAACCAAATTCTCTCATTATTTACAAACCTAAGTAAATTCTTTAAAATATTGATCATTTCTGAAGCTTTGAATATTGATATGGGAGGCATATAAATTAAAAATGAAATGAATCATTTTAAGTGCAAAACTATTATTTAGGTAACTCATTAGAATGACACATTGTAGTTTTAGGGTCAAAATTTCAGAGCATAAAGAAATATTTGGAATCGAACCACAGCAACTTGAGGCTGACTGCTTTGTTGAAGCAGCCTAAAGAAATATTTGGTTTCAAAGTTCTAGCTTTTATCTCCCCAAAATAATAGTAATTGATTAAACACATGTAATGGACTATGGAAGTCTTTTACAAAACCCTATGTGAGATCCTGTTTAATCCTCAACAGTTTGGGAATTTGGAGTTTCTATGCTCGTTATATGGATGAAGAAATTGAGGTGCCAAACTTTTCAATGCCTTTCTGAAATCTAGAAAGCTCCCATATAGAGGAAGAGAGAGGTGGCTCCAGGCATTCTGTCTTAGAGCCTATACTGATAGCCTTCACGAATTTGTATCTTTTTAAAGAATGAAGAGTATTTACTCTCTCTGGCCCTTACTTTCTTCATTTTTTAATTGAGGAAATGGGCAAAGTTAGAGTTTGCTTTTTAAACCTGAAATTCTGACTTACACACCAAGACTTAAAAAAAAAAAAATAGAATCAGACAGTATCCCTCTTCAACTAATGATGGTTTCTAGTTCTTGCTGGACAGTCTAATTTTTGACTGTATTTGTAATTATCTTGCTGATATTATTATTTGGCCCATGCATGTTTAATAGTTTCTTTGGCTTTGCTGCCTCCAGATTTAAAGCTATTCTACCTACCCAAGATAAAAATGCCTGGTGTCTATTGAGGGCCTTTAGATAGAGCCTCTGGAGAGTTCACAACTGCAGGTTGTCTGACTGTTGTTCACAACTACGTCCCCTTTCAGTCTGAAGAGGCCAGAGTGGTCATTGCCCATGGTTCCCTCATGGCAGTTCAATTACTTCTTCAGAGGGGGGAATACTGTAGGCATCTGAAGTAGAAATATTATAGGCAGTCAGAGAAGGTCAGGCCCTGAGACAATATGGAAGAAAAGATGATTTTGCAACTTGGAAGAAGACAGACACTCCCATATAGGCCAGATCTCAAGACAAAAGAGGAAACACAGCTACATACTTCCCTAGGGATGGGCATCAGGGATTGATATTCTAAATAGGTTTCAAACACCTTGAAAGGGCCCAAATGAATCACTAACCCAACCCTCAACAGGAAGACACCCTGTCTCATATTCTTGTCTGCTTGTTACAGGACTCGCTTCCCCATTTGGTACTAGATTTAATCAATTTTACCTGAGCAATGGTTCTTGTAATCTCATTGGTTGGCCATAATTTTGTCCCACCTCATGCCCACCTAAGTGAATTGCCATGTTCTCCACCACCGTAGACTCACCTCACCACATGGTTTTCCTTTATAAATGTCCCTGGAAGAGAGAGCTTCCTGGGGACAAGTTGCTCAGGCCCCCTTCTGTCCTTCTCTTGGACAGGAGCTTTTTTTTCCTTCAATAAATATATTCTGCTCATAAAATAAATAAATAATAATTCTAGCAGCATCTGTCTCATTTGGGAGGAAATGACATTGCCAGGTGATAATAAGAGTCCCAGTTCAAGCATAACAGGAGATGCAGCCACCACAGGTATGGTTTTTAAAGACTATAGTGAAGGCTTACATTTTTAAAAAATTATTACACTGAAAGACACATTGCTATGACTGTCCCTCAAAATACTCTCCCTTGCTATGAGTGCACTTGTCCCATCCCTCTTGCCATTTTCTCAAGCAGTTCTGGAAGTTCTTGTTTTTATTTATTTATTTATTTGTGTGTGTGTGTGTGTGTGTGTGTGTGTGGCCAGCTCAGCCCACCTGGGGGCAGGGCTGGCTGGCATGTGGTGCTGGGGGATTGAACTGTGGTCCCTGTGTTTTGCTAAGCTTCTTCTAAGTAGGTGCTTTAGACCACTGAGCCATCTCACCAGCCCTGGAAGTTCTTGTTTTTGAGGGACTTTGTTTGCACTGTCGTGGCTGCCCCAATATGTCCCTCCAGGCCATGTTGACTTTGGGGGAACAGCTGGAAGTCGCAAGTGCCAGGTCCACTGAGTGAGGTAGAGGGACACAGCACAACGTTTTTACAAGGCTGCATTTCTGTTGGATGGTACTGGGCAGCAGCACTCACTGTATTTTTGATCACTCTCCTAAAGACACTCAGGAGAGAGGGCTTCCAAAAAAGTGGCAAGAACGATGGCAGATGTGGGATGGAAGGTGAGGCACAAACGGGCTGGTGGCAATGTGTTTTACTGCAGTACATAACTGAACTGCGTAATTTGATGGATCGCACTTAGAAGTGAGCTGACTCCGGCTCTCCTGGCTTCAGCAGGTTTGATTAATACCTTAGGCTGATTTCTGGGCTCTTGAGGGTGCAGCAAGGTTCCACCAAGAACAGAACCCAGGACAAGCAGAGCTTGGAAAATGTGCACCTGCTCTTCCAGATTGCACTTCCTTGCTTGTCTGTAGGATCCCATCCACTTTTCTGCCAATCGCCAGCTCATCTCGTCTTGGAAATGTCAGAAAGCAGAGTTCACATAGACTGTTGGTGATGACCTATTTGATTGAGTTATTTTACTTGTATCTTCCTGGTTTATCTGCAAATCACTCAGAGAACATTTTAAACCTAGCATAGCACTTAAGAACAAAGGATAAGTAGCATTTAGAATAGTCACTAATAAGGATATGTATGACCTTGGTCTCACAGGGCGCACGTGCCTCATATCTATTTTTTTGAACGTATGTTAGTATCTACTCTATTGTGAAGCATTTAGACCTTTCAAAGGATTTATAATTCTGCCTTGTTTGGTAGCATGCACCAGTAATCTTAGCACCATGAAAGGCTGAGAAAGGAGGACTACCAGCAACAATCCAGCTTGGGCAGCTTAGGAAGATCCTGTGTCATTGTTATTACCATCGACATCATCTTCATCATTGTCATTGCAGTACAGCTGGAGATGTAGCGTGGGACAAAGGCTCCAGGTTCAAACTCAGTATCACAAAAGAATGTTGTAATTAATGCCGGCATTTATTCAGAGATCACTATGTCCTACGAATTCATGACTATTTACAACACTACCTGCTTCATCTTCTCCAAAATCTTCTCAGGTGAGTTCTTAGTTTTGCCCTGTTTTTCATTGAGAAAAACAGAAAATACTCAATGAAGTGGTCCATTTTCTACCTGGGATTTGAATTTGGGCAATCTGTTCATAAGCATTGCCTATTATTTCTATATAATGTTTAAAAGAATTGAAAATGAAGTTCATATTTTGATTTGATGAGCACATAAGCTACTAACACCATCTGGAATTAATATGGTTTCAAGGCATAAATCTAAACCTTAAAGAGATTTTACAAATTCATTCTTTCTAGAACCATATCTGTGAGATGGTTTAAAATTTTATTTTTAGAAAAAAAGAAAATGTAAAAAACATAAAGGAAAATTCCAAAACAATGTGATTAGGAGAGTAACTTACAGCAGCTAATACATTGTATATTGTTTTCATCTTTTAAAAGAATAAAAAGTAAAAAAAAAAAAAAAAATGAAATGATAGACAATCTCACCAAACAGAATGATAAAAATTCAACAATGCTGTTACATTGCAATACTTTTATAGGTAAATTGATGCAACTTGAGACCATACTCATGAGTGAAATAAATCAGACTATATGTATAAAAATAAAAACTAAATAAAAATAAAATAAAAATCATATTGGCTCCCTAGTGTAAGAACCTGAAAGGGTATAAATAAAATAAGAAAGGTACAACAGATACTGTGAAAGGGAAAGAAACTGTTCAAAGGGAGGGAGAAATTGAGATGAGGGAAAACATAGAAAAATAAATAAATATGTATATACACTGGATAGCCTGAGGAATTGTACTGCTGATTTCTGCTGGTGTATTGAAAGGAGCAGTTAATGTGACATGATTTAGAACAATGAAGGTTACAACCTCTGGCCACTGAAATCGAGTAGAGCCTGAACTCAAATTGATGTATGTAGCAGCCAACAGATCCAAGTGCCTACCTCCACTGAATTAGTGAAAGCTCCAGGTTTTACATGTAAAAATGTTTACAAATAATTTACACAAACACATGAACCGTGCCTCTTGCCTACTGAAGAGGGAGTTACTTGTTGCTGATAAAATTGCAGCAACAAAAGCTGGAAATGCCGACAGAAGAGCATCACTTCTGCCATGAAAATATTTCACAAATTTAAACTGAAATTCTGAAGTGGTTGGACCTGGGCCAGACACTTTGAATGTTTTTGATGCCTCGGTCTCTGTCTTTCAACCCCCCTTTGGAAGGATTTAGTAAAATGACAACAAAGAGTTGAAGGAATTTGTTTAGTTACAAAACAAAACAAACAAAACATTTCTCCAGAGTAGGCCCCTGGGACCTTGTGTCCTCTGATCTTTATCTCTAGTTAAGGGGGCTTCAACACTCTGACCTGAGGCCGGGGGAGGGAGGGTTGCTTCAGCATCAAAGGGGCTCCATGCACCATGTTCTAAATGCTTTACGCTACTTCCAACAGAGTGGAGACCAAGAAAAATGTCTTACTATGTATTTAACTTCATGGCCATTAACAAAGCAAAGTCCTTAACAATTTGGCTCTAAATTTTTTTTTCCTTTTGAAGTACATTTTAAAAAAATTATTTTTTCTCCTAGATTATTTCTAATCAATGTCTTGTAATCAGCATAATGAATCCAAAAGGTTCTAACCCTCGTAGACTATGAAATGATGCAAGTCATTTCATCAGAATAGTTAATTTACTTTTAGTGAAGATTGGATTTTTTCCATCAATAATTATTATGATTGTGCATGAGTGGTTATAAATAAGCAGACTCTCTGCATGAAATTGAAAAATACTCCTTGTGAATATGAATGCCCACACAACCGAAAGTATCTTGCTGTATGGTATATACGCATGTTTTGAAATAACTAAATCCAAATGTATCAAAGGGTACAAATGCCAAATCAAAATCAGTCTTAACATTTGACCCTACTGGACAGAAATAAGCCTTGGTATTACCAACGCAAGCCAAGCATGCCTGTCTAATTGACTGATCTCCAAGCTGGCTTTTCTTTCCCTGGCTGACTCCTAGGAATGTAAAGCCCTGTTGTCTTTCAGCTAACACGGTTTCCTTAGATCCCATTTGAGATCACACATAGGTAACTAAATACATTGTTTTTCAAATAACTGCAAACAAATCAATGAAAGATGTCTCAAGCAAAACAACAACAGAACAAATGAGTATTTATCTTCATGAAATAGCTTTCTAGAATCCACAAACAGCTGGACAGCACAAGTTTATTCACTTCTATATTTTCAAAACTGAAAGTAAAAACTAGGAGAGGAAAACAAGGTTAAGTCCTAAATAGTAACCACTACTGGCTTATGTTGAGGTATAAAATGATTTGCTAAAGAGATCAAATGTCTTTTGTCTCTTGTTTCTGTAAATAAAATTTATAAGTATCATAATTTCCTTCCAAATTCATGTACTTTCTTTCCATCATAGTTAAATAGTTAAAGGGGCACATGAAAGCACAACTTGGTGCTCCCTCTCGAAAGAGAAATGTGTCTAGATAATTACCCTTTGTCAAAGGGAATTCTTTACCCTCTATTGCTCCATCTAGGGGGAAATATTTCTGAAAAGATCAAACAGGAATTTTATGTTACCATACGATGCTATTCAATGTTCAAAATATATTGGCACTTCAATGTGAATGCATACTAAATTTTCTTTTCAATTTAAATTTTATCACTGTTAGTCATATAACAAAGACATTTTCTTCTAGATAATTGTTAATAATTGAAACCCAGTGTACTTGGAAATTTATATGTTTTATGGTTGATGAGAGTTGTCATTTTGAATTTCCCTTTTAGCTCTTGCTATTTAAATTAAATGTTTCTTCACTAAATATTTTATGGCTTATTATATGACCATGAGAGAGAGCATAGAAAAAAGATTATAAAATCTATTATCTGTACAAATAAGCATGGCACTGGACATACTCATTTTAGAAGGAAATTTAAATGGAACATTTTTTGAATATTAAATAGACTTCTACCTATAAATGAATGCAATCCAATCATCATAAATCATTACTGAAAATGCAGTATGGTGCAGTGGGGGCGGGGAGGATATCTAGCATTAAATTGCAGATATTCTTTCTTAAGTAGCTTTGCAACTCTGAGCAATTTTCTCAGCCATAAAGTGGGGGAAAACATCTTACAGTATTTGCTGTATTTGTTAAAATAAAAAGAAATACTGCATTCTCTAAAATGTGACTTCTTCATAAAATCTTCTTCTGTCATACCAAAAGAGAATGATTTGCATTTAATTTAAAAATTTTAAACTAAGACTGAGAACAGGAGAATCACTGAGTCTGATCTGGGTAGTGAGACACTGTGCTAAATTTAAAAAATTATCTTAATAATTACATATATCTTAATATTTTAAGAAAATTTACCTAATTTTGAAAGTGAGTTTTTCAAAATCTTTTTTCCCATGTCTTTAAGATCAGACTTTTTCCTATTTAAGGTGTCAAAACATTTACCAAAACTAGTTAGATCATTTCAGAATTAGTAAGTGGCTTAAGTGGTGGTGGTGGGGGCGGTAAAAAACTTACTTAGCCTATAGACACTGAACTAGATACATAAGAAAAACTTACTTAGATATTTAATTTCTAATTTTCCATCATTACCTTCCTTGCATTTTCCACCTCCACCCAAAACAATCTAGCACTTCAAAAACACTAATTCTTCAAAGTGCCAAAATGAAGTCAAAATATCTAATGTGACCCCCAGCCATGATGGAAAAAGACAACTCTAACTTTTCAAAGATTAAAAGCAAAATGATTAGAAAACTTTCATTACATGTAGGAGGGACTTCGAAATTTTTAACTGTTTCTGAAAGACTGAAGTGACAAAATAAATTCTTGCAATGGTTGTGAATCCAGTTTTATGAATCCAGGCAAAACTGGATTCATAACCATTGCAAGAATTTATTCTCAATCCTTCCCCAATATTAGAATGTAATTGGATCCTGGCCCCCACTTTGGGGCTCTTCTCCGCCACTTTGGCTCCCTGTGGGCAGATTGAGTCCTCAAAATCCAGCCTCTTGGGATGGCATTCAGAACTCCCTGCAGAAGCAGAGGCAAGGCAGAGGCTACGCATTTCCCTTATCCTGCTGTGTCTCACAGCATGGGTGAGGCCTGACTTGACCCCTGCAGTCTATCTACCTCGAAGGTGAACTGTCTCTCCACATCAATGTCTGGTTATGATGTAAATATGAGTTTTAGCTTGTGAGCCATAAATTCTCACTAGTTTTTTGCTGGGAAGTGAATTCTGAATTAACACAAAAATTAATGAGGAGGGATATGGAGTTGTCCACACACTAGCCCATTCCCTGCCTTCTTTCCTAATGCCTGAGCTTACTCTCTCCCACTGGAAAGACACATTATTTTTGCTGCTGTGATTCTACCAAGGTGAGGTTTTAGATGCAAACAGAATGCCAGGGTGCTGTATCCCTGGTGCTCTCTTGGACTCTAGGGCCTGGTGATCTCAGAATACACTCACTTGTGTAAGTCTTCATGGTTAACATCCAGAAATCCCAGGCTACTCTTGAGAAGCACTGACTTGAGAGGCTGTAGAGGGTCTTTCACCTGCACCCAGACTGTACTCTTAACACCCCAAGACTATGCTTTTTCCTTGGAAATGAGAATACCACATACTAAACTTGGTATATAAAATATGATAAAAAAAATACAGTGACTATATAAATTTTAAAACTTTGAGACATATTCTCTTCAAAAGGCTCCCATTTGCTTTAACCATGTATCCCATCATTTTTGGCATTTCTGAAGCAGTTTTGGAAGGTCTCTCTTTGCAAGTGTCTTTCGTTGTACTGCTATGACTGCCTTGTCCTGAATCTAAACACTGGCTTTCAGGTCACTTTGGGGAAGACCCAAAAAAGCTTAACTTCTTTGGTTACCACATGCCTTCATATTTCCTGAGTCTTCGCTCAGGCCTAACAATACTATATCACATAATCTTGGTTTCAAATACCAGCTGCAGCACCCGCCCAGCTGAGTGTTAACCTTTATGAGATGCAGTCTCTTTGCCTGTAACTGGGCCATCTTGCTTAGGAGGAATAATGACGTATGGTACACAGTAGATATGTGGATTTTCTTCCAAAGTTCTTCTCCCTGTGACAGTTTCCTTTACTGGGTTTACTTGAAAAGTCCCCCACAGTTAAGGCCAAATTTCAATGCCTTTTAATTATGAGGATGGAGTCCAGGAGCCCTCTACCTTCATGGGGTGACTTCCCCAGCCCTTTGTTCTTCTAGCAAAGATTCCCAGGCAGGACTTGGACTTGCTTGGCCAAAACCTCTGTCATTTGCATGCTTACTTGTTTGTATCACTTCTAGGCTATGCGATACTTACTCTTTCACGAGAACTTCAAAGCTGTGGAGGGCAGATAGCATTTAATTTGCATTGCATTTTCATTCCCAAATGCTTTCTACATTGTTGGTACGAAATAAATGTTTTTTGAATCAATGTCTGAATGGATCCTGTCTTCCACTTGGCCTTCATGATCTTATTTGGCATCATGGCTAAAGGCCTAAATCTTAGACCTCTTCAATATACAGCAGCCCCCAAGTCATCCTTTAATCGCTTCTTGCAATAAGTTGAAGTTTGTAGTTTGTGGTTTCAGGGGTGTTTGTGGTCTAATGTCATTCTCTTGTTTGTAGGCCCAGTCTTATGCATGACTCTCCCTTTTGGGTAGAAAATAATGCTCTTTCAATTTCCTTTGTGTCTCGCATAGTGCTGCAGCTGGTCGCTACGGAACTGTTACTTGGCTTCCGAGGCCAAGTGTGCCTCAGAAGCAGAAACACTAAGGGTTGGCATGCACAGGGTATGAGCCCAAAGCAGCAGAAAGCCTCATGGCTTCCAGATTCTATAATCTGTACAGAAAATATTTCACTATTACTACCCTCATTCTATCTTTATGACAGTAGACAGTGGTCATTAAAATATCACAAATAGATGTCTATAATCCTTTTTATGAATGTTAAGTAGGTATTATAATTTTCTAGGGTTATGGAAAGTTGCTTTAAAGGAAGATCTCAGTCATAAGATTTCACATCCTTACAATTCATAGGGGGCCAGGGAGATGGCTCAGTTGAATAAGCGCTTCCCTGGCAAGCGCAAGGTCCCGAGTTCAATCCCCAGTTCCACCAAAACAATCAAACAAAACAAACCCCTTAACTTTATGGGCCATGGAGATGGCTCAGTGGAATAAGTGCTTCCCTGGCAAGCGCAAGGCCTGAGTTCAATCCCTGATTCTGCCAAAAAACCAAACCAAACCAAAACAAAAAAACAAAAAAAAAAAACAATTCATAGATGGTTACGAGACAAAAATTGCTCTAATAAAAAAGCATGTTTTTGATTCTGCTTCAACTTAATCTCAAAAGGTTAAAAACAGCAAAGTCCAGAATATCTTAATCCCTAGTATAAGTATGACCCTAGGATATATAGAGATACTATCTAGACAATCTTGCAACAAAATTAATGATCACATTCTACCATCCTCATTATATACCACCACTTAAAATTCAAGCAAGTCAGGGATTAACTTATGAGAAACACGTTATACTTGTTCTGTGAAGTACTGTCGTGCTGTATATATATAAAAAAAGAAAATTTCTATATTATCACCAGGTAATTGTAATTCTGAAACAGTTATCACTGCCTGAATTTGGAAAAAACAAGTTAAATGAATGCCCTTGACTTATTTTAACTTATAATGAGTCTTCCTAACATCATTGTTCATCTTTGAAAACTACAAAAATGACCTTAAGCTCTTCAACTATTTTTCAAATCCTTCTAATGCCAGCTTTGAAGTAAGAGTCACACAAGATGTTAAAACTGCTTCACATTAGGCTGTTTATGGTTTTGCCAATAACTTATCAATGAAATCTGCTATGTCACTGTACTCTGGTCCTCCACCAATCTGGGCCTTGCACAAAGCACCAACAAATAAAAAGCCAAAGGAAGCCCAATCATCTCTGAATTACAGTTGTGCTGAGGAATATGATGAAATAGAGCTCCTGGAGACACAAATGCGGGGAAACTGTTGAAAATCAGCTATTTCCTTGTCCCTTTTGAGTAAAGAGATTATTTCAAAATACAAAGGCTCAGACTTTGGTAGTTTTTATCCTCTGGCAGATTTCAAGGTAATGTCCAAATGTACCATATTGTTTAACATATGGTTAACATGTAGAAATTTCCAAAGTTTTCAATGCTAAAATTCTGAGCATTGCCTTTTAACTTAGAGCAAAATACTTATATAGTAAAATTATGGAAGCAAAACTGAAAGGGTATTAGGGTTAAAAAATTAAAAATTTTAGGCATTGAAAGTATGATGCAAGGTGGTAAGACAAAATTAAAATTTAGTAATTTTCTAAAATTGGACGGATAATAGACCTGGTTTTTCAACAACTGTATTATTTGGGCACTGAAACCATATAGTTGAAGTTTCCAGAATTCTTTCCAAATCTATCTCAGAATATAAAGTCTGTATTATATTTGAGGATTTGTTTTACTTGATCAGAGAAAAGGCATACACTTAAGTTGAAGCACGCATCAAATTATAGTGGATCATCTTCTTCTGGGCCTGGATTAAGGCTGGGAGATCTTAGTTGAGATTATGACAGCTGGTTCTGGAAGGCAGGTGCCCTTCCCAAAATCACAGGTGTGACCTGGGTGACAGTGGATCTCCAGGTCTCTTAGCTCCCTACAAAACTACAGTCCCTGCCATCTTCATCTTTACAAAGTGTGCCTCTTAAACGTTGATTCATTGCCTTGATGTGTTAAAACATTTTCCAACATCGAAACATTTTTCTCCCACTCCAACTTCTGTAATCCTTAGGCAGTAATGCAAAGAACAGATGCATTTTTAAAGACTAATATGAATACAATAAATGTTTACATACTAATTTATACACAAAAACTCTTCCCAGCATCATAAAAATTTATATTTAACAGTGCAACATATAATCACTTGATTTATTTCATGTAGTCTTCGTACTAGACACAAAACCACCTGGTTTTCATATACATATGTAACATATTTTCACATACATATTCAACAATCTGTAGTTTCTAAACATAAACCTCCACTCCTTGTGACCATTTTTCTGAGTGAATGGAAGTTGAATTTCCCAGGAGGAAACATAACAGCTTCTAAAAAAATCCTAATATCCTAGTTATTAGCCTGCATTTGGCTCTTCCACACACCTGGGCTCCTCCGTGGCTTGGCTCGCAGCAGGGGGCATTCTCTCCACGTCACAAGCAGGACTGAGAAGCCGGGGGGTGCAGCTACTGAATAGGGTGGCAGGGTTGCCTGAGCTACCCAAACCCAAGCTCTCAGGACCGCTGCTGACTTTGTTTACTAGAAATCATATCCAGCTCTAGAAGTTCACCTTTTTCATACTATTACATGAAATATCTCAAAATGGGTAAGTAGTCTTAAAATTAAGAACAACAGGTGTGTGCAGATCTGGGCCACAGCTGGGCACCACACACACACACACACACACACACACACACACACACACACACGGTAGAGGCCCCGGGCTGCCTTCTGGATGCAGATTACAATCACCAGATGATGTGACGAAGACACAGCTCAGGCCATGGTAAAGTCAGTAAACAATGTTTTATTGAAACATTTCATAACACAGAAAATCTGTCTGAAGTGTAAAGTTATTGTCTTACACAAGGAGGAGGACAGATCCATTTTTAAAGACTAATATGAATACAATAAATATGGAGTTTACATACTAATTTATACACAGAAACTCTGTCCAGGGTCATAAAAATTTATATTTAACAGTGCAACATATAATTTAATCATTTATTTGACGGAGTCTTCTTACTAGACACAAAGAACTACCTGGATTTCATATACATATGTAACATATTTTCATGTATATAGATATTCAACAATCTGTACAGTTTCTAAACGTAAAACTCCTAAAAGGCACAATTGTCTATACAATAATGTACAAAAATGGCTGGAGCTGACACAAAACAACAATTATTGGTCAAAAGTTCATGATTGCACAAAGATTAGTCGTGAGTTTATGCCAGAGAAATGTGCTTTAAGGAAAGGAGGGTTTTCAAAGAAACCTTTAAGTGTTATTTAAAAAAAAAAATAAAACCCTAGGTTGCTATCACCAGGCGGTCCTCGTCCTCGTCGCTGCTCACGTCACTGAACTGCACAGCAGGCTGCCGCGGGGGAGCCTGCCGCGGTGGCGGCACAGTGGGCCAGGGTCCCTGCTTGTCGGCACAGGGAGTCTGCGGCCCCGACAGCTGTGGGGAGACCATGGCTCGTGCCGTCAGGGGAGGTTTTGCGGCACATGCTGCTGGCTGGCCCTGGCTGGCAGGGAGCTCAGGCTGCAGCTGCACATGAGCTACAGAGGCTGCCTTCTCTGTGTCCACTCTGCTGGAGCCCTCCTGCCTCACGTGGTCGCCCGCAGAGGCAGTGGGACCCAGTACTTTCTTTGTGTTTTCCTGCTGGATTTTAGGTGACCCCTGAGGAGACTGGGTCCTGCTGACCCGGCTGGCATTGGCTACAGAAGTCTGTTTGGACTGTGTGTCACATGCGCTGCCCTGGGAAGCTGGTATTTCCGGAGCTGCCTGGGCATCTGTGGTGACCTGGCTGACAGAGGGAATCAGAGTCGGCAAGGCTATGTTCAAGATCTGGAGACCTGGAATGTGTGCCTGAGGGGTGGGGCTGCTCTGAGAGGAAGGGCTTGCAGTCAACACCTGCAGCCCAACAGCGTTGAGAGACAGGCCTGGTGGGTGCCCCTGCGGGGTGATGTTGGCATTGGCCAGGCCTACGATGTTCACAGTTTCCATGCTTAGTGAGGGGAGAGACGGCAGGCCCGGGGTAGTGAGGTTCTGCAGGCCTGGCACACGTATTTGGCCAATGGGAATACATGGCACAACGCTGCTTAACTCAGCCACTCCACTGGGATTTGTCGTGCCAGGAGCTTCTGGGATGGCATCTGCAGTTGGGCCCATGGTCCTGTGAATGACATTGACAGCAGGAATGGTGAGCTGCACTGGCCCGGCCTGAATGGGCACAAAGGTGGAGTAGGTGAGGCTGGCGGGTACCACGTGGATGCCCCCGACAGGTACCATGTTATAAGGCGTCCTTGATTGCTGCTGGGAATGCAGGGGGAGGTGGCTGAACAAGCGCGTCTGGGGAGAAGGCAGGACTGCGGGTGGCTGTGGGGTTACTTGCAGCTTCTGTTCTTGAGCCTCAGGATGTGGGGAGGTGGTGGAGACAGCCCCTGCCACTGGCTGCAGGGTGGATGCAGCTGTAGCAGGAAGGAGTCTACCGGACGGTGTGTCCTGCAAGAGAAAGGTGCGTGAGCTAGGCAGGCAGAGCAGGCTTGGTCACAAGCTAGGGCTAACCTACGCTCAGCGATGGACGTTCGCATATAGTGTTTAGCAATAATAAGCTCACTTAGAAACTAGTTTGATGTTTACAAATGAACTACTAAGTAAAAATCAACTGCATATTTCTTTCCTAGGATGAATAACACTTTTGTATAGTGCTCTGCCTTTTCCAACCTACTTCCTTGCTATCATCATATTTTAAACCAAGAGGAACTCGGTTTGCTATATTGTATTCTGCATGCTGCTGCTATTATTCCTGATACCACTGGTTCCACCTTATTTTAGTAATTAGGAATTATTGCAAAACTGCGACATTAGTTGGATGTTGAACACTAACTGAACTAGGGAAAAAATTAACCAAGGGTCTTCATTCATGAATTAAAGAGCTGTTGCTTAAAAAGAAAAAAAAAATTCATTGTTCACATAGTCCTACATTTAGGAAACCTCTACTGAGTACCAGACTTCCAAGTGCTGACAGGGATGCCAGAGATTTGGGGACAGAGAAGTTTCGAGTGTGGGTCACCAATAACAAAGGAATGAAAAACTACTAGAAGGAATAAATCTTGCCCATCCTCCCTGTTATACCCAAATTTTTACCTAATAGCGTTTTTCTTGATTAGGTCTATATTATGAAATTCCATTAATTGACATATTAGTTTCTGTATCAATATCATTTAACTTAAGTACCAACATAATTTAATTAAATTATATTACTTTAGGCCAGTTAGTCTGTAGAAATTCAAGGCTTTTATTTTCTCCACTGTTGGGCATCAAACCCAAACGTGTCTCATTTGGAAATAAATTGTACACATACACAAAGAAGTTGCGAGGAGATCCAGTGGGGATGTAGCTCCTGGGAACCGCTCACTGGCCCAGGCCAGGGCGCAGTGCGAGAGCGGTCAGTGCCTGTCCCGGGCCCACAGAGCCAGAACCTGGCCCCAGCTGGGTCCTGGGAAGAGCTCGCTCAAGTTGCCACAGCATCTGATCAACTCAGCAAAGTGCACTCCTGAAACATTTCTGGGGTCACTTTAAGTTTGCCATGAAAACCAGCAGATGTTTTGTCAATGTGGGTAAAGCACAGAGAATCTGTGTAAATCCAGTGGTAAACAACTGAGAGCGAGCCCCTGGATCAACAAGCGCCAGGACTTGTGTTTACAACTGACATACACATTTTATTTCCAATTAAAATAATAATAATAATAATAATAAATGGGTAAGTTTTTAAAGCAGCAGTTGGTTCTTTTAGATTTATATGTGATATGTGAATCTTCATTAAAATACTACAGATTCCAAAGGAACTCCTGCCATTAAACAACAATAAAAAACCAAAAAAGCACAAACTGGCTTGTGTATAGGTCCATTAGGTGCATTACTTTTGTAAACTATTTTTGAAAATTCTCTATATGTAAAGGTTAAGAAAAAAAAGAACCACCACTGGTCACTTACCTGTGTAATTGTGACTGTCTTCCCTGCCACAGAACTTTGCACGACTCCTGGTTCTGGGTAGTGCACAGACATCTGCTGGCCTGGGGACCTGGCAGCTGCTTCAGGAGACATGCCAGAGCCTGCAGAGGCAGCTGCGTCTTCGCCCTCTGCTGCTGGCCTCTGGGCCTTCGCTGGAGAGCTTGCTTTCTCACTGAGGTCGGACTGCACGGTGCTCAGCACCGTCATCCTGGTGAGCAGTGCTCTCGGCAGCAGGTCCATGGGGTCCGCGTCCACCCCAGAGAAGCAATCCGGAATCCTGATGTCCTCCTCACCACTCAGAGTGTCCTGAAGGCCACTTCTAGGTGGCAGATGCTGCGGGCTGGCCGTGACAGATGGGACCGCAGACAGGATGGACTCAGCCTGGCTGTCCTCATCATCCTCTTCGTTTTCATTATCATCCTCATCGGGACCGTCGGATTCCTCAGGGTCGCATCCAGAACGCTCATAGTTGAATCTCTGTTTTTCATCTAGGAAAACAACCAGAAGGGTGCATTAGAGAGTGGTCCACGGCACCCAAATACAATCTTTTAGTTTTCCAAAGCTGGCGACACTATGAGAAGTATAAAGGGCAGGCCCTGTTGGAGATGCAGCAGTCCACATGACGGAATTCTGACCAAGGGACTAAGGGACAGGGACATGGCCGCAGTGAGCATGTTAAAGATGAGCTCTGGAAAAGGAAGAAGATGGGAAGAGGGTGATGTATAAAGGAAACAGGAACTAGGGGAAAAAAGTGAAGCTTCCAGCACAAGACTTCAAAAATTCCTGGCATACGACAACCAGATAAAAACTAATCCAGTCAGTGCAACTTTTTTCATAGTCTCTTTTTTTCCTCTACTTCCCTGTATCTTCCTTTTACTTAACAAGTTAAAATTAACACTTTATGGCATTTGTTCTGTGATCACAATAATTTTCTTTAATCCTTAATTACTACTGCAGACAGATTTCCACAGTAAAATTTACCTCTTATTTAAACATTCTTTTAAAAAATTCAGTCTTTAAATATGCTGTCAATTTTTAGACCTGTCCATTTTTAACTCATTTATCACAGGAAGAGGAACATTATCTAAAAGTCATTAATACACAGAATTCACAAAAGTCTGGGTTTAATAAGGAAGAACTGAAGCTGTTCAAGAATAGTTTCAAAGTACTTAGACGCTTATGTGGGACTCCATTTACAATTTTCACTTAGCCAAAGTATTGTAAATTAGGGATACTTTCTCTTAGAAAGTTAATGGCTTCTGAACAGTTTAAAGGGAGAGGAGTGAAAATGTGTACCAAGTCACATGCAGTTCTACTGTGACACAGGATGTGCATATGCGCCGACACTATCACCTCCACTGCTTTCAGTCAACTAGCCCCAAATATTAAATCAAAAATTTGAGAAATAAACAACTAACAAGTCTTACACTGCACTGTACCTGAGGAGTGTGGTGGGACCCTGCCCGCGCCCTCAGGGCACAGCAGCTTGTGTTCCGGGGAGGTGGGCAGCAGCAGCCTGACAGGCATCGCCGCCGACACCACTCACCCCACCCCGACTCAGGCCCTGACCAGCTCCCACCATCGTGGAAGAACAGTGAGCTCAGCACAAAAATATCCAGACGCAACACTTGCATAATTACAGTATACTGCTAAATGGTGCTACTTTATTAATGGATATCACTAATTTCATATTGTGCCTAATTTATAAGATAAACTTTACAGGAGGTGTGTAGCTTTAGGCAACAGGCATTGGACAGTGCGGCCTGAGGCTTCAGGCATCCACTGGGGAGTCCTGGCAAATTCACCTGAGGGGGAAAATAATCACTGCATCTTCTAAAGGCAGACAATATATAAAATAGAGAAATAAACATTAGTTGTTTTTCCTGGCTTTCCCAAAAGCTTACTGCTGTTCTTTCTAAACTAAAATTCTAAACTAAATTCAAATTCTAAACTAAATTCAAAGATAAACTGTTGAAGGCCAGTCTCAGGATCTACACCAAAATATCTGAGGATTATTTCTAGGGAATGAAAAAGGTTATAAGCTTTATGCTATTTATCATGAATACATATCATTTTCATAACTATGATAACAAAGATAACATATGTATCTGGGATCCTTCAATATAAAATTCCATAACCCTCTGCTTCCAGGTTCTACTGTTACAATGTTGAAAAAATACAAGTCCATCAAGTTGGAATCCCACTGCAGGTGCATGCTGGTCATGGATGGGCGATTCCTGGTCAGTGCTGGAATCCAACTTCCTCAGACACTGCTCTGAAATCTTGTCTGATGTTAGAAATTCTAAAATTACAAAACTCCTCTCCAATTTGACTCAAATTTTTCAAGTAAGTGTCAGATTAATGCATTTTCTTTTGAAAAGAGAAAGCAGGAAAGAGGAGAGGGAACTGGCTGGGAAAAGCCTGGATTCCTGGAGAGGAAGGCTGATGCTGCTGTCAAAGGCTAGCCTTGCTGCAAAGGAATGAGGATGGGACACACTTTACCTTAAAACCTACTACTTTACAAAAGCAAAAGAGTAGTCTAACTTCCCCCATGACTTTTTCCAAACCTGCTGAAATGTTGAGGCCCTAGAGGATCAAAGAGCCCAAAAGCTAAAAAAAAAAAAGACAAAAAAAACCCAAAACAGTTTCTATAGCAAAAAGAGACATACCCTTAGTATCATTTGGAGGGTAGATATGGCAGGAAGTTTCCGGTTATCTAAAATAGTTGACAGTAAAATAGTTGCTTAGAGCTCAGTGAGAACTATCAGGACAGGAAACCTCTGGGGGCTCTCATGAGCCCTGTATCAAAACCACACCAAGCGTTCTGGGAAAGGGTGTTACGGAGCGTCTGCTGTGGCACAGATCTGAGGGAGAGGAACAGCACCCTTATGGGAGAGGCACAGAGCTTCAGTCAGACCCATCTCCTCTTTCCCAGGCAAGAAAATAAAAGCCTTATCATTTGGGGAGTCAGGCACCAGGCACCGTTGTCCTCATACCCTGGTGAAAATTCATTACAATGGAGGAAAGTATATACTCAGCTTCTTGTAGGAGGGACAGGACTACAGCAGAGCCTGGGAATGTGTCAGAGCCCCAAGACAGCCACAGCTCAGCAAGGTAAGACTATAGTGCATGTACAAGAAGGAGGCTCAGTCAGAGCAGAAGTGGCACACTGTCCTCCTTTGTATATCCAAATGCCAGGTTAACAACCACTGTACGATACATGGAAGACGAGAGACATACAGAGCTCCTCTTCACAGGCACAGTCAAGAAGATTTAAAATGAGAATACTCAAAAAGAAACTATTCTTGTAAATCAACTCCATTCCAAAAACAAGGCATCCCTCTCTGCAGGGATCAAACTCAAGTCTCTGACTGAGGGTATGTGGGGAAAGGGAGCTATAGCACCAGCCCAACCCAACCTCCATGATGAAGGCTGCAGAATTGGGACGCCCATTCCAAGCACAAAGATCATTTACATAAATTGCTCCTGTCTTATGTAAGATGTCCAGCTTTGTCACAAAATTATAAGGCACAGAAAAAGGGAAGAGAGGGCTGGCCAGATAGAGCTCAGCAGACTAAAGCACCTGCTTAGGCAGGCACAGGGACTAGGTTCAATCCCTGGTGTGCTGTGGCAGCCCCACCCCCAGGGCACGCTGAGATGGCAACTGATACTGGGTGTGGTGGCGCGTGACTGTAATCCCAGCACTTTGGAGGCTGAAAATAGGAGGATCATTACAAGTCTGATCTGTGTAGTGAGATCCTATAGACCCTGTGCTAAATACATAAAAAAGAATTTTAAAAAATTAAAAAGGGAAGAGACAAAGCAGTCAGAACTGAAATCAAATAGGTATCATAAATGATGAAGAATTTGAAATAATTATGATTAATATATTCAAAGCTTTTATGGGAAAGGTAGGAAACAAGTAACAAAAAAGAATGAAATAAGAAGGTTGCAAATGAAAAAACACAGTAACAATTACAAGAAAATAAGTCAACTCTAAAAATAGTTATGACTACTAAAAAGAACTTTCTAAGGAAAAAGAGTAATAAGAGAATTCTCATCCATTGCTGGTGTGAACACAGGCACTGGCAGAGCTGCTTTGAAAAAATGACCGTTTCTTCCAAAGCTAATCACATACATCCCACGTGGCCTGACATTCAATTCTTAGGCATCAAACTCAAGCATGACAATGCACATACAAAAATGTTCATAAGTCACCAATGTGAGGACAGTGACAGATCCAGGAGACAGGGCTGTGGTTAACGATCAATTCATGAAAGATACATTAAAAATAATAAACAATATAAAAAAATGGACCCAACAGCTTCAATATTAGAATAACTGGAATTAATGAAAAATCAAAAGACAGGCCAAAGGGCATATAAAAATCTGTTTATAGAAGAAACAGCAGAAAACTTTCCAGCCATAGAAAAGGAATTTAATATATAGATAAGTGAGGCATACAGAGCCCTGAATAGCTATGACTAGAAATAAAACCACTCCATGCCACGTAATAATTAACAGAAATTCAATGTAAGAACAGAATCTTACAAACTGTTAAGAGAAAAATCACCTATAAAGAAAAACCTGTAAGAATTACAAGACTTCTCAACATAAACACATCTAACTCAAAAGTAAATTCATAAACTGGAAATTAAAAGGTGAAAAACAATATTCCATGCAACAGGAGTCAGAAAATAAGTGGGAATAGCTATCCTATTCTCAGACACAGTGGACTTTAAGCCAAAGCTGATTAGAACAGACAAAGAATGTAGGGCCGGCCAGATAGCTCAGGAGATTTAAGCACCTGCTTAGGCAGGCACAGGGGCCAAGGGTTTGATTCGCAGCCTGCTGTGCCAACCCTGCGACCCCCACCCCTGAGCACGCTGAGATGGTGATTGAAACTGGGTGTGGTGGCACACGCCTGTAATGCCAGCTGTTGGGAAGCTGAAAAACAGGAAGGATCACTACAAGTCTAGTCTGTGTAGTAAGACCCTGTAGACCCTGTACTAAATACATTAAATAAAAAAAAAAAAAAAAGACAAACAAGGACATTACATATTGGTTAATGGAACTATTCAACAAGAAAAGATAAGAATTTTAAAAATAAATGCACCAAACTATGGTACACCCAACTACATTAAGGAAACACTAGTGGAAATAAAAGACTAGATGGTGGCTGGGAGATGGCTCAGTAGAATAAGCACTTCCCTGGTAAGCACAAGGGCCAGAGTTCAATCCCCAATTTCAGGGGGAAAAAGAAAAAAAAAAAGACTAGATGAACATCAGCCTTGTGGATTTCAGTACCACACTATAAAAAATAGATGCACTAAGCAAAAAGTTGACAAATATCAGAGCTGAACCAAACATCTGAGCAAATGGACTTTACATGTATCTATAGAGTTACTTCCAATAACAGAATACAGATTTTTTCAGCAGAACATGGTACTTTCTCCAAAATATACTAGCTAACAAAGTATGCTTAAATACATGCAAGAATTAAAATTTTCTCACACATATTATGAGATAACAGTGCAACGAAACTAGAAATCAATAGCAAAAGAAACTGTAGACACTATGCAAATATATGGAAATTAAACCACCTACTCTTGAATAATCAATGGGTCACAGAAAAAATTAAAGAAGTAAGACAGTTCCTAGAATTAAATAATGCCAATAAAACATACTAGCACTTATGAGTCACAATGCAGTTCTATAGGGGAGTTTGTAGCTGTAATGCCCACATAAGAAAAACAGAATGAGCCCAAAAACATAACCTAATCATGCACTTCAAGGTCCTAGAAAAATAATAATCCAAACCCATGGCTCATAGTAGGAAAGAATTTATAGAGAGCAGAGCAGAAATCAATGAGATGACTAAAAAAGCAATATAAGGAATCAATGAATTAGGGAATGGTTCTTTGATGGAATAAACCAAACACACAAACCCTTAGTTAATCTTACCCCAAAAAGGGAAAGAACAGACACAAGTCAATAGAATTAGAAATGAAAAAGATAAAATCATGACTTTGCCGAAATCATAAAAATATTATTACAGACAATTCATAAATTTGCTTCATAAATGGACAGGCCATAACACTAGAGAACACAAAAAGCGAGAGATTCTTAGATACATATGAATTACCAAAACTCAACCAAGAAGACTTTAAAAATCTTGAATAATCTAATAACCGGTAACAAAATTTAAATAGTAATTAAAAACAAACAAACAAAAACCTACCAACTAAGAAAAGCACAAGGCCTGATGGATTCATTACTGAATTCTAAAGATAATTCAAGTGATATCTAACACCAACACTACTCAAACTCTTTAATGAAATGTAGAGGGCAGCCCTACTCTCAAATTGATTCCTGGAAGCTGGCATTAGCCCGACACCAAATCAGATAAGGCTCCAACTAAGACAAAACTACAGGGCAATCCTAATGAATATAGGTGCAAAAATCCTTAACAGGAAACTGGCAAACAGAACGCAATAAATGTAAAATCAAGATGGATCAAATGTTAGAACAGAAAAAAATCTGCTGAAAGATGAAACAGGTAACTATTTCAAGGCATAGGGAAGGACTTTCTGAAAAGAACCCCAATGGAACAGTCAGCAAATGAAAGCATATCAAATTAATAAGCTTCTGCACATCAAAGGAAACACAATAATAAAGAATCAGAATGATGAAAATGCTTTACCAGCTATTCCTCAAAGGATTAACATCTAGAATATATAAAGAATTAAAAAAATAGACCCCCCAAAATAAAAGACCAATCACAACCAGGAAACAAAAATGTGAGAAAGCCAGGCATGGTGGCACACACCCATAATCTCAGAACTTGGGAGGCCAACACAGGAGAACTGCTATGCCTTTGAGGCCAGCCTTGGCTATGAAGTGAGTTCAAGGCCAACCAGACCTACAAAAAAGAAAAAATAAATAGATAAGCAAATAAATAAAATTAGAAAATGAAAAGATACTCCCCCAAGGAAGTATAACTGACCAATGAACACTTGAAAAAATGTTCAAAAGTGCTAGTCAATAGAGAAAGGCAAATGAAAGTAATTTTTTTTTTCTTTTTTGCGGAACCGGGGATTGAACTCAGGCCCTTGCACTTGCCAGGGAAGCACTTATTCCACTGAGCTATCTCCCCGGCCCCTGAAAATAATAATTAAAAATTCAAATAACAAATGCCGATGAGGATGTTAGGATAAAGAAAATTACCTTGTTGGTGGGAATGTAAACCAGTACAACCACTATGGAAAAATTTTTAAAAAGGATAATGAAATTTTTTTTTGTCATCATTGTCCCAAACTGGGATCAACCCTGGCTATCTTTCAACTGGTCAGTGAAGAATGAACTATGAAAGAATTCAATGAAAAACTATTTGGAAACAAAAAGAATGAGCTACTGTCTTAGCACAATAAAAATAAACCTTTATATATTTTGGTAAATGAAAGAGATCCGACCACAAAGGCACTACTCTCTTTCTATATATTCTCTTTTCCGTAACATTCCAGGAAAGGCACTGCTGTAGGCAGGAAAACAGGTTGATGGTAGCTGCCAGGGTCAATAAAAAAGTGGCACACGGGAATTTTCAGGTAATGGCAGTTTCTGGACATAACTGCAAACTGACAGAAGTTTTGTCAACAATCACATTAGTTTACTCAGTGTACAAGTGGTGTTAAATAAACACAGGATAAACCAGGACATGGTGTGAAAGGTGGAAAGTAAGCAGAGACAGATGGCCTGGACCTGGGCAGGCGAATCCTGTAAACATACTGAGGGGATGCAAGGGAGGGTCTCAACCCAGACAAAACGACAAAAAGGGGCTGTATGCGTTGGCTTCTAGCTGGAAATCTGTTTCTTACAGGGTTATTTACATGGATTTCTGAAACAAAACTTCTACACGTGAGGTGAATAAATGTATCTAGTTGTAGAGGAGAATTAGGGTTCTCAGCAGGGAACAGAGAGGGCTGGAATCAGCTTCCATGGCATTTTGATTTTTTTTTTTTTTTTTTTAAGATTCCAAACATTAAAAAAAAAAAAAGATTCCAAACATTTATTTAGTTTATTTCTACATGTTTTATACTTTTGTTATATTGTAGTTATGAACCTTTCTCCACTGCATTTTCTATATGACTATTATTTTTTTCCCTTGAATTTTTTTATTGGTACATTTTATATATACATAGTGATAGCATTCATCATAGGGGAATTGTACCTTGCTTCAAACAATAGTTTCAAGCATTTTTTAATATTTTTTTTAAATTTTTTTTATTTATTTGAGAGAGAGAGAGAGAGAGAGAGAGAGAGAGAGAGAGAGAGAGAGAGAGAGAGAGAGAGAGGTGTGTGTGTGGCCAGCTCAGCCCACCAGAGGGCGGGGCTGGCTGGCATGTGGTGCTGGGGGATTGAACTGCGGTCCCTGATGCTTTGCCAAGCTAGTTCCAAGTAGGTGCTTTAGACCACTGAGCCATCTCTCCAGCCCCTCAAGCATTTTTTTTAAAGATTTAAAATTTCTGAATTTAGTTCAACTTATAATACATTTCCAAGAAAAATGAACCTTTTGCAAAGCAGAACCGGGGATTGAACTCAGGCCCTTGCACTTGCCAGGGAAGCACTTATTCCACTGAGTCATCTCCCCGGCCCCCTGGAATCAACTTCCAGCCACTGTAGTAGAGTTGGAAGTTTGCATGCCCCTGGCACATGTGTACAGGCCCCCCTGTACACCTGTGTCCTTGGTCTAATTTGAGGGACTAGAAGCAGAGACAGGTCAGCGGCAATGTGCACACCTGTCCAGATTATAAATCTCAGCATCTAAAGGTCATACTTCAGTTTAAGGAGCCAGGAGTCCTTAGAGAAATGGCCCTTTGCGAGGCTGGAACATCATCAAGTATCAGTGAGTAAAGAACTGCTTAAAAAATGGAGGCATGTTGGAAATGCATAGGAATAGAATGTGCAATAGAGCTTAATGGCCACAGCCAACACTGGAACCTGGGCTAGCCAACGAGCAGCACTAGCACTGGATTATGACTGAAGGAATAAAATATACAGCCCGAGCCCATACCCACAAAGATGAATGAATGAATGAAAGAATGAAGAAACAGTTACCTTTCCTTGCAGAAAGATTCCGATTAACAGATCAGAACCCCACAGTAGCAGCACAGTCACGACATACCAATGTTTGAGCAGGGCATTTTCATGGTCTCAAAGTATTACCCCACAAAGACTTGACGGTATAAAAGGCAAGCCCCAAGTTTACAGTAGAGTCCTACAGACAGCACCTCGTGAGTGATCATACACCCTGCCACTGGCACCCCATGTGATGCACCTGGAAAAGCACACAGCCTGTGGCACCCACCCTAACATGCACAACCTCAACCTCATCGTAATACCTTCTAAGAGCACAAAATGAAGAATAGCCTTCACAAATAACCTTGGTATTCTTTGTCCAGGTCTGGAAATTCAGGCAAGACTGAGCAACGCACTGAAGCCCCAGCAGACCCACCGTGCCTACACGCAGCATGGAGAGACAGAGAGAGATCAGTGAGGGAACCTGGTGAAATGCCCCCTGGCCTGTCCTTCAGCCAGCAGCACGAGCGTTAGCTTCTATGGTAGGCACGTGCTCTGTAGTTAGGTAAGAGCTGACATGATGGGAAGCTGAGCAAGGAGTACATTAGGGCTCTATGCTACTCTGCAATGTTTCTCTATTATGAAAATTATCTTCTGAAAAAGTTTATAAAGATTATTTGTCAATTTTCCAGGGTCTTGATTTTATTCTCTCAGGACCAGTACTGTGCACTTTCCCAATGCCTACCTCTCCATTATCCCCACAAACATCTTTTTCTCCTTTTAATAGAAAATTATCAATCCTTGAAATCAATTCTAACTGTTCTATTGGTTAATTTGGAAATACAGGAATTATTCTTAAATCTGCCTAATCTGGAGGCACTAAATGTTTACTACCTCAAACAGCTCTCATTTTATATCTACATTCTGTATTTCTTATTCAGCTGTACACATTATAATGCAGTCACTTCACTCTGGTCCCAGGCAAAGAATCTAGTTCTGCACTATTCATAAAGCACAACCTACCATTCGGTTATAATTAAAGGACTAAGGATTTTCTACAAGCATTTCTGCTGGTCTATAAAGAAGTTGTTAATGCTTTAATTTATTGTCTCTTTTTTTCAATTGTGTCTCCTTTTCATCTTCTTATACTTTTCTTTCTTCTTCCAATTTTACATGCATATATCTGGTAATCTGAATAAATGGTTGGACAACAGTACTATGTATTACAACAAATACTGTGAAATTCATATTACTTTGTTAAGTGAAAATAAATCTGCATTACCTGAAATTTTTTGTTTAAATTCTAATTTGTATTCTCTTAAAAAAGAATTATATCTTTAAATTAAAAATGTACTTATTTTTAAAGTGTTGAACTCAAGCATCAGAGGGAAGATCAAAATCCACCTTTGTATGTGGTATACATTTCGCACTCAGCTAAAATTTAGAAATCTTACTATAGCATGAGCTGAGCGAAGGCCAACAAGGAATTAACAGTTGACAAGTCAGCTTCTTCAAATATGCCTAGCTCAATGTTCACAAGTACAGATGTTAAGAGCTTTATATAATTATGTGATTATAAACAGAACATACAAAATCATCACCGAGAACATAAACTAGTAACTTCTTTAACAAATGTAGTGCATTTTATAACTGTAACATTTGAAGACTTAAACATAAATTTATGCATGCGTATATATTTCCAGAAGGATCCTCATTTCTTTCTCAATATATGAAATTTATATGAAGAATTTTAAAATAATACTATATCCTGTTTCCCAACGTCATGTACCTCGGTAGCGTCCCAAATTTTCTGATCAAGAAGATTATGGGGCCAAAGAGGAAAGTGATTGATGACATAGAGTGGGCCTAAGGAGAGTCACATGGGGAGAAGACACTCTCTCAGGCTTTCACAGAGAGCACATTGGCCAAGCAATGGCCGTGACTCATCCACATGGCTGACACTGACAAAGGTTCTTCAATCTGAGGTACAGGATCTCAGGACAAATCCTGAGGGCATTTCACTGACCTTCCCAGACCAAAAAGCTACAACTCTTGTTGCATAGGTCCTGCTTTACCTTGGTCTTAACCATCCAGTAGAAAAGTATGAAGACGAAATATAAGAAATAAAGCCATGCTGTTATGTTGAGCTGTGGGGGACTCAGGTCAATAATTTCTGACACTGCCAGTTAAACAGAAGACCCAATGCTATTATGGGCTACTGGACTCTTTTAGAATATTTTGCTGAGTTTACACACCTATAATATTCAATAACGGAACTTAGAAAAAATGGGGTATACAGATGAATGTCCATTCTGTATCTGTGTATTCAAAGTGGTTGGGATAGATATATAGTTGCATTCTCTTAATGAATAGAATGATTTGTTCTAATGGTGTTTGTAAATAGGATCACAAGTCCGCATCTTGTACAGCAATTAACCACTAAGAAGAATATATGCAGTGTATTATTTGTTGAAACTGTACTTCCGATTTGATTTGAAACTGTCTCATTGCTATCTTTTTATCAATAAAACTTTGAAAAAAAATAAAATAATACTATATCCTTTTAGAGGACAGAACATGAAACTATTTGGCTCTCATTTAATCTCAATTGTTTTGTCTCCTTTTTTCAACTGTTTCTTTTTGTCTCCTTAATTTCTTATACTTTTTTATCTGATCTAACCTAACTGCAGAGCACCTGTGCGCCTTGCAAGCCAACCCTCGTGCTGCTGACGGAAGCGCAGGCCACGCGATACTTCGCCGGGTTCACTGCTCTCTCTGCTGTCTCTCCACGCCATGTGTAGATCTGCCTTTATCCACAAGTTCCAGGTCCACACTACTAGCAGGTGTGGCTTCCCTGGACCTTCCTCCTACTCAGAATCATGTGCCAGCAGCTTGCAATGGACTCAGGAGAGGCTAGGACTCTTTCTGATAAGGTAAGGAGAGTATGCTGACTTTCTCTCTCTGAATACACAGCCGCCATGCATTTCCTGAAGGTAAGGCCACTGTCAACGTGTGGAAACCTTCATGTGAATACTGGGTGACTACAGTCACAGGACTAACCTGGTGGGATGAAAAGAATGAGACGAGCAGTACAAAAAGACCAAAATGGGGGCATCCTTTTAAATATTCACAGCACCAAGGCAGCACAGACAATTCTGTTCTCTATATAGATTCATACTAACAAAAATCTGTGTGTATTACTTCCTGGGTCCCTATGCCACTGCTCCAAAAGATCACCGACACTGCATCAGAAGCGTGCAACAGAAGCAAAGCACCTGTCCCTGACTGATACGTCAGTGAGAATGAAAAGGCCTTGGTAAGTACTCCCAAGAACTCACCAGCCATGACTCTGCGATGCTGTTTATTCCGCTCATGTAGGAGCTATGACCCTACCATGAAGACTGGTTACATCACGGGTGAGCAGAGCTCCCTGGCCAAGTATGGCTCACAGCTTGCTCTTGCGAAGAAAGTTTTGCCTTAGCACAGGCAGGCTCACTGTTTACAACCTGCCACAGCTGTTTTCTATCTACTGTGTTACAATCACAGGCTTACTAGGTATGACAGAGAATGTCTGGCTTTCCACACTTAAACTTATCCACGTGGCCCTCTACAGAAAATGTGTGAAGTCTACAACATATTACTATGCTTAAACTGAACAAATGTCGAATGACAGAGTTCATAGCAAAGCCATCTCATTGAAGGAAGCTAGAAAGTTTATACAACCAGAAACCATCAAAGCCAAGAATGAACCCAAGCTTTCATGCATTTAGAAATCCTGTTCTTATTCTAGTAGGATAACCTTCCTTTGTAACTGTTCTTCTGGTGTGTACTTGCTTAACAAATCCACAAAATAGGTGGCTCCTGAAAGTCCCAATAAATTTATGTCCTCCCAGGCACATTCCCCACTCATATAAATGTTCCCAATATAGAATAAAATTTAATAAGCACAAAGTAATTCCTTCATTTTTTGTGAACTGCAACTCACAGAAGAAAAAGGCAAGCTATGCAGCCACATGTTTTTCCTAAGCGCATGTTTGCGTAAGTTCATATTGAACAACTTCCCTCAAGACGTATTTTATAGGGGGACAACCCGGACCTCCCATCACTGCCACACAGTGACACCTGCTGGAGGAGCGGAAGCCTCAGGGACAGGGGATGCTAATGTGCAGACCCTTCCTGATCCATGCCTTCCACCGGGCTCGCTATTCCAGTTAGAAATACTGCTCAGCCTAACAGAAGCAGCCTGTGAACATTAGAAGCATGCAAGTCAGTTTTGTTTATGCAATGAAAACCTCCTTTGAGGATACAATGGGCCAAAATTTAATGTTTAGTAATGTGGCCAGTAAACCAAAGACCGCCCTATCTGTGCTGTGCATCAGTGATGATAACCCTTATCTATTTAAATACAAATCCCTGTCTGTTATGGCTTCATAGTTTACATGGAATTTTTCCTTAAAAGGAGTAATAAATCTTTAAGAATCCAGTAATTACAAATTGTTTTATTTAGAAAGATGGCTATTATTACTAGTATTTTTATAAAATTCACTTAAAACTATTTTTAAGAGTAAATGCAATGCAGTTGTGTAAAAACATCATTTCACACATATTATCTTTCACGGATGAAACTCCATAAAACGATGCTTCCCGCTGCACTCCCCCGCTTACATGGCCCCCAGTTTGCAGCTGAGGGTGCACATTAACATTCTTTGCATTGAGTTCAGCATTCTGTTGACAAAAACATTCTTTTGATCAAAGGAGAGAAAGCAAATAGCTGGCAGCATGATTTCTGACAGAAAAAGTGGAAACTAGAATGCGCCCTCTAATACCCCAAGAACACAAGGAAGATTCCTGAGGCTATATAATTTCGTATTTGAGAATACACAGGAATGTGTGCAGTGAGGTTTGAAGGATTTTTGAGGGCATAAATTATAATTACAGCTTGAGTTGATAATTTTAAACCAAATAGCAGCTTCTCTTAAATGCCAAATGTCCAAAATGTAATAGCTGGCTTACACAAATGTGTAAGCCTCTCACATTCAAAATAAATGCATCCCAAAGTTATTCCACTGAGAAAGAGAAGGAGAGTCCATGTATTAAAGAATGAGCTAGGCAGCCACATGGCCCATCTTTGCTACAGGTAGTAAAGAAAAAAATCAAGGACCTCTGGCCTTCAACTTAGTATTTTCACATCAACCTTGAGTGACTACCATTTGTCAACTGGAATCGTTCAGATTAGGCTGCTGAGTAACACTGTGGGCATAGTGGGGTTCGCAGCAGACAGAATGGATTAAGAATTCATAGAAAAAAGAAAAAGATCAAAGACAATGTGAGGAAAAGAGACACTGAAATTAAAATAAATCTGCACAAAACTTTCAGTGAAAAACAAAACAAGGCAGATGTCAGAAAGTAACTAAAAACAAGCATCTATTAAAAAACACCTAAACTTTTCCTAGTAAACCACAAGCAACCAAGACATTACCAATGGTAATGCTGGCTAATAGCAGTGTGCCACTATGCTGTATAGAAGCAATGTGGCCTCTTATGTTTAGAAACTTTAGTTTTATGATGAATGCTGAAAGATGTCTCTTGGTGTTCAGTATGTGTGTTCTACAGAAAACATCAGTTAAATGAGCAAGATCCCAAGTGCATCCTACAAACATATAAAGACGGCCCTTTGGTTTCTGTGTGCTACTCTACATAGTCTGATACAGTCTTGATTCGGAATCAAGGCTCCCAAACCATACTCTTACTTATTTATTTATTGCCATCGGTACTAGGGATTGAACTCAGGACCTTGCCCTTGCCAGGCAAGTACTTATTCTACTGAGGGATCTCCTCAGCCCCATACTCCTTTTATTCACAGATTAATTCCATTTCTAACACATCTAAGTTAAGTAAGATTTAAATATATTGTCAGTTCCTGCATGGCTGTTGAGGCTATTAGCATTAACTGTGCATGTGACTGTCATTAAAGTATGCCGAGTCTATAAGTTCTTAAAGAGTTGGGTCCTGTTGGCAGTCTGAAGTGTGGCTATCAAATCTAGAGAAACCTTTGCTTTGAGATGAAGCCTTAGGGCTGGGTACATGACTGAGTGGTAGTGTTCTTGCCTTACATACACAAGGCCCTGAGTTCAAACCTTAGCACCATGCACACACAAAAGTTTGGTCTCAAAATGAAGTACTGCTACACTGTGAAACCTTGGCATTGAACTCTAAAGCTCAACTGATCTTCCTGCCTCAGTTTCTCCACAGCAGAAACCATAGATGCATGGCACCTGTCTAAATAGACTTGATATCCCAAAGTTTTATACTGTTGAAAACTGAATTCTAGAAAGATATGCAGCTCTTGATTCTATTTTTCTTTGATTCCTATATTATACAGTGGGAACCTACAGCCTGTTCCCATGATTAAATGCCAAGTTTCACCTGAGTTCAGGGAAACTTAGTGAATGAAGGAGCTTCCTGGGTTGAAGTTTTCATGGAGAGAGCCACAGGGGTGAGGGCAAGTGGCCTCTGAGCAGCGACCACCTGTACTGCCTGGAGAGCAGGGATGAGAGCTGTGCCTAACTCCACACCTTCCAGAATTTCCAGAGCAGAGGTAGTGAAGGGCATCTGCTGGGCTTTCTCCCTGTGTACTTCCGCACTGGGCTGATACTAGATTTATGTTAGATCAAATATACAAGAAGTGACATCAAGACTCCCTGGTTCCACAGACGCAATTGATAAAGCTGTTTGCTACTGAAAAGACAACAATTTCTGTGCTGAACCACCTAACATTAGACCACATCATGTGAGCACTCATTTAGCTCCAGTAAGTGGAGAAACTGCTGTCCAGGACTGAGGAACAACAGACACTGCTACAAAGTGCCAAGCTCAGAAGAACTGCTGGCAAGAGGTGTCCCCAACAGGGAGGTGGCCCCACATGACAGGGACAGCCCCCAGGACACCAGCCTGGCTTCTCAGCCTTTGCTCTGATTCATGAGCGGATGTGTGCGTCTAAATTCAAAACCACAGCACCTGAAAATAAGTATTTTTCTTCATAATTTTTTAGTCACTTCATCTATTCGAGATATATTTATCTAAAAATTCACATTTTCTCTCAGAAAATAAAGATCAATAGCAAAAGGAAACACTTTATAACCCACACTGCTATCTTTCCAACATCTTTATGGAACTGGTAAGGGAAATTTAAAATATACACATTAAAATTAGAACAAGTCAATGTCTTATCTTTTACAACAGTCTGGAGTGAAGAAATTTTCACCCCAGTACCGCAAAAAAAAAAAAGGAAAAAAATTTTCATGTTGTAGAGATGTTAGTTTAGAGCAGAGATTAATTCCAGGGAAAATAAGGCTCTCAAAAAAATGAAGAGCAAAATTTCCAAATTAGTCTTTATACATATACCTACAAAATGGATGCCACAAGGGAAAAATTATGTCAGAATTTTCACTCCAACTGTTAAAACGCCATCTGGTGAATAAGGCGAGATGGAGTACTCTGTTTATAAAAACTTTCATCCAACCAGAATGGGTCAGCTTTGCAGCATTATCTGATGTTATCACTGCAGAACAGAATTACCTACTTTAAAAAATCATGCTTCTTTTAGCCATGGCTGCCTAAATTCTCACAACAAAATAAAGTAACAGCAGTTGCAACAACAACAACAAAAAGTCAAAAGTGAAAATTCAAAGGTCTCAGATTAAAAGCCCTATTATCTTTTGTCTACATGGTTCCAGAAACTGAGAAAATAAACTAATCTGGGATAAAAATCAGATATACATGGTCCATAAGAAGCAATGGCTTTAAATAACTTTAGTTGATAAAAAAACAACAAAAGATTCTTGAAGATTCTTAACCAAAGAAACATTATACACACATACTGTTATCTATCAAGAATGAAGATACTAATGAATTATGTACAACAGAATGGTTTTCAGGCTTACCAACTTGGGAACCTATTTTGTAGCTCTTAGAAGCTTTTCTTTCTCACAATAAATAACTCCTACGCTTCACTCCCATTGTTCCTAATTTCTTGCTGCGATTTTAGAGAACATGAACTCAGTGCCAGACATCCATCCGGCTCACAGCAGGTGTCCCAGCACAAGACTGATGGGCGATCATTGAAGGACTCTATGTTAGAGCCCTTGTCTGTAGCTTGATTTCATTCATTATTTTGGTCATCATCACTAAGGATTTCACTGGCAAAAAGATATGGATACTAAGCAAGGTGCTATGGACCCATCCTCAAATTTAAGCTTTGCGATCGTGAGACCCAGCAGGAGACAATGTCTACATCCTCGAGGATTAACTGTGTCACAGGTTAAGGCCCAGCGATACTCTCTGTCCATGACTGCAGAAGACAGTGACCAGGCATCACCATGTTAAATGCCTTTTCAATTCCAGGACTATTTTTTGTATCAGTTTTATCTATCATTCCAACAGATCAGTGTTATTAGGTGAAGTAACTCTCCAGGTCACAGTCATCAGCTGTCAAGTTCATCGTTAATACAGTCCTCCTTTTTTACGCTCGACTGGGCCCGGCTTTCCAGGCACTGCAGACCTCGGCATCAAGCACAACACCTGACAGGGCTGCCTTTTCTTTAGAAACCATACTCCTGTCCATCAAAGAAAGTAATCAGGGGTGACACAGGAAACGAACCCACGACAGCTGTCAAGAGGAATAGGATTTAAAAATCACACTATCCTGTTTGAGACCTCATTTGAGAGCATTTCATGATTACCTCTTGCTTTTACATTGTAACTCTAAATGTGACATCTTTATGTTCTTATTTTACTGGCCTTATGAGGAAGCAGAAGTGAGTCCACCTTTGCCTCGGGAAGTCTGTATGTTTTGCCGTGGCTCTGTGTGGGCCCCACATTGCTGTCAGGTGAAGTTACAGTGCTGAGTAGGAACCAAGCAGGCATCAGGGGAAGGCAATCCCTTGCCACACGGCGCATTACACTTATGCTGTGTGTACTACTACCTCGTGCCATGGTGTTATGTCCAGGGACAAGTGCCAGCCTCTCTGAAGTAAGTTTTAGAATGAGAAAGGGCAGAAATGAATGAGGAAAAAAAAAAAAATGAACTGGGAAAAAATGTTTTCTACCATACAAAAGTTCTACTGCATGTAGTATTTAAAAATGCTATCATTAAAAAAAAAGAAAGTTGTCATTAGTTTCACCCAAAATTCTACATTTTCTAAATTGTCCCAGAATATTTTGACTTAAAATTATTTCTGAAGGGTCTTTTATATGTAATCAATACCAATGCTTTTTTTTTTTTTTTTTTTGCCATTTAATTTAGATTTTGGTTTTGCCAAGGGAGGGGGGGACCACTAACAAACAAAACCCAAACCAACCCAGAATGGCTTTCCAATGTCAAAGCATACAAAAGTCAGAATCAATTACCAGAGCAAAAAGATTCACTGAGTCAGAGAATCAGGGAGCAGAAAAATGTAAATTCCAAGCCCCAGTGTTCCCCTCTAAGTTCCCTCTCAAGGGACACGGCACTGCCCACCTCTGCACCTGCACATCTTTGCCCAAACAAATCCTCGGGCTAGAAAGCATGCCCTCCCTCACCCACTTTTCTCATCAAGACCCATTCAATGACACATTAATGGAGAAACAATCCTTCTGAGTCTTCCTTCCACCCTAGCTTGGTCATGCCTGATGCGTCCCTGCCCGTCCCAAGGCACTGCAGCCATGGACCAAGTGCTCTAGGAAGACAGGAGTCCTGCTCATGCCGAAAAGCTGTCCAACTGAAAAGAAGTAAATCAGCAGAAAGAGAATAAACTTCGCTTTTCTGGAGCTACTGAAAAGTAGAAAAGTAGCACCGATCTTTGTAAATCTGTCAATTATTAAGAATAAGAAATCTAACAGTTGGAAAATCTGAGTCATTTTCTAGTTTTGGGACCCATCAATGGCCAGTAAGCTGCAAACTAACAAGTCACTTAATATACTTATAACAGCTCTGAGGATATAACAAATATAATTTATAAAGTATAAATACTGCATTTATTATGCCTAACATGCAATTTTAGAGATGGAATTTAATAGAAAATTTTATCAAATTCTATAAATGATAATATTGAATGATTTCCCATAAATTATATAGCACTGTTTTCATAGTTGTCAATTTAGTAACAACTGTTCACTATGTACATATGCTAGGCAGAATCCTAGGGCAGTGAGCAATACCAAATCCTTGTCTTTATGTAATTTATTTTCTACCAGTTAGAAATAGATTTTTTAAGAAGTACACATATCCAGAAACAATATGTACAAGGAAAAAAAAAAACAAAACACTGAGATAAGAGGTGAAAGCAATGCCAGCGGTGAGCATGGAGTGTTTCTGTCCCCATATCCAGGGGGTTCGAGAGAACCCAGGGAGAAGGGGACCTCTGAGTACAGGGTAGCAAAGGCACAAAGGTCCTGAGATGGAAGCCTGTTGGATGTGTTCAAAGAAGGCCAAGCAACCGCTGCTGAGGCTGCTGCTGAGCAAGGAAGGAAGGAGTGAGGAGTAAGAGACAACGGTGGGGTGAGGGAGCAGCATCCTCTGAAGAGGAAGCTGTAGGAGTAGTGAGCCAGGGACTGCCATGACTTAACAGACCGCTGTGGCTGCGGTGTGGAAAAGTCTAGGAGAGGCTGGGCTGCATCAGAGACAACCCAGAAGCTGCCAGAAGCCATTCAGAAGAGACCATGCGAGTGTGCACCTAACAGGGTTAACAGAGCCTCGAGGAATGTGGGCAGTGTGGAGGAAGAGCTACGTAGTTTTATTTAGTTTCTTAAAGGCAAAATGAGCACCCCCTCCCCCCAAAAAAGGAGCATCAATGACAATGTCAAGGTTTGGATCAAGTAACTGGAAGTCCAGGAGAGGACTACGAGGGAAGTGTGCTTCTTTGAGGTAAAGGGTAATTGAGGAGTTTGGGACACATCAAATATGAATGTGCCTGAGGCATCCACACAAGAGATAATAGGGAATCAAGTCTGGAGTGAATGGGGTGTCATCCTCACCCAAATGGTATTCAAGGTCACACAACTGAAAATGACCTAAAGCAGTGGTGGCAATCTATTGTCAGGCATGCTGCAGTAGGCTGTTTACATCATTGAAAGCTCTATAAGGTTTGCCATCACTGACCTAGGGAGGAAGAGACAGGAGAAGAGACCCAGGGCCCATGTGTGAAGGTGGAAGATGGAAGAACCGGCAAAGGAGAGAAAGCAAAGAGCACACTGGGCTAGTGTTGGGCTGGAAGAGGGGCACCCTCCAGAGCCAGTGCACACCCTCCAGGCGCCTGGTTACCCACTGCAGAGGACTGGCTCCCTACATGTGCCAACACACACCAACCAAAAGTAAGTAAAATTCCACATCTCTTAAGTACCATCAATACAATGCAGTAAAAATTCTTCTGAAAGAATAATGAAGATTTGACTTTAGTAATCAAGAAATCACAAATAAAGATGCCAAATTATCATCAAACTGGTCAAAAATTAAAATTATGACAATGATGGAGGTGGAGAAATGGTAAGTCTCTTCCAGAAAACAATGTAAAATTATAAAATAAAATCAACGTCAAATTGTAAAATAAAATCCTAGATGTCAACAAATTGGTACTGTTTATACAAATTGCAGTAAAACTGTAACCATGTTCATGACTCATAGGTGTATGCACGGATGTTAAATGGAGTGAAGGGAAATCCTCCACGGCTGCAAGCAGGAGGACCATGGCCAGAATAGGGTTGAACAGAGCTGCACCTTGTGCATAATGCCTTCCGACAGAATTCTTATAACCATCAGTTCTGGTATGAACATATGAGTATATGTTCTGTGATTCTTTCTACTCTATTTTATAAAACTCAAATATTTTTAAGCACAAAAAGAGAATAAGAGGAAAATAAGTCTATTTGTTTGAAGCATCCACATAATTACGTCTTACTACAAGCCTATAATAAGGCAAAAGAGAGGATGCATTTTGTTGGCATAGCAATGAAGCATTGTAAGTCTCCTCAGAGTTTAAATTTCTGCTGCATTTTACCACCTGATAAAAACTGAAAAAACTTTCAGCAACTTCCCATGAATACAGTAATTTATAAAATTACACTTAAAAACAAGGTGAAACAATCTTATTTTATCAGAACACTTAATGCGTGTCTATCAACTCTGATATATACAGTGGTACATTGGTTCACGAACATAATTCTTTCTGTGAGTCTGGTCACAGAATGTTTTTCTTAATTTTACAATTTGTTTTGCATCCAGAATTATAGAATAAAGTCTGGGATCAAAACTGTGGAAAGAATTAACTTCATGAACAGAGGTACCACTGTAATCTAATAATAGCTTCCAGCAGTTTAGAAATGACATGAAACACACAAAAATGAAAGAACTGATATGTAAATCAACCAGTCAGCCAACTTAAACAATGCGTGATAATTAATGAAACCACTTACTTCTCCTATAAAAATTTAGAATATGAGTACTGCCTTCCTCCACAGTTGAGAGGAATCTACATGCAGGTTCATTAGTTAATTTTCGCAAGATTCATCCTGAAGATGAAGTGTAACAGCATATTTTATAATAGCACTTTTATACCTACATTTTTTAGATACCACTGTTTTATCTGTACCTTTCAACTTTCCTAACACCGGATAGTAAATATACTTACTAAAATTCTTAACATACTTGTCCTAGCTTTTCACATTTGAATTATTCTTACTACTTAGGAAATAAGTCACTTCTCCTGAATACTGAGATATAAACTTGGGCTGATTCATTTAGTGTTTTATTGTTTTTTGGATAGGACTGAAAGAGCTGACAGTTTAACCTACATGCTCCATCATGGCCTTATTTTCTCTTTAGAAATTTGAACTATATAAGACAAATATAAAACAGTCTTAAAATGCAATAAAATGTCTTAAAATTCCCTTTTATCAATCTTTTTTACAAAAAGATAATTCTATTTTCTGATTACTCAGAATTAATGATCAGCTTCATTTTCTCTCCAAATTGGCCAGAGATAAGTATTTATATATATGGAGCTAACACTTAAAAAGAAACCAATCAGGTAACTTTCAAAATAAGAAATGTTTCTGACACTTATTTCAGCCAACAATCATTTTCTTCCACAAACAGTGACAGAGCCCTGGCGATGCACAAGGCTGCCTGAGCCAGCAGTGAGGCAGAGGCCCCTGCACAGGGATTCAGCTCATGCTGCGCTGCGCACCCTGGTGGCGAGGTAAGGAAAGGACAGGTAACCACAAAAAGGCAGACAGTGCTGAACACATCCAGAGAGGAAATTCATTCCAACAGGAATAACTGCTTTCCACAAGTGTGTGGAAGGGACAATGACAGAAGGCTTCACGGCCACAATGGATCTGCGCTACATTCAGAGGAAAAGGGAGATTCTGACCAGTAGAGAGTGACAGTGGTGATTTAGGGGAGGGCTGTAAAGGTGGACAGCAGGCGCAGTCATGTAAACAGGAAACTCAAGCATCAGGTGGGTGAGAACAGGGAAATTAGAAAAGCAAGGAGGCGGTAGGTGGCAGATAGGCAGAACTGTGATTAGGTCATTTGGTTCACATGTATGTGGCGGGCAACTCGGAACCAATGAAAACCTTGGATCAGTGGAGCAATGTGGAATATTAATTTAACAGAGTAGCATCAGTGTGGATGGATAGAGAGAAAGAACAAAAGTTTAAGATGAGGAAACTGAGTAGGAGGCTATGGATGCCAAACAAATAACACACTGTAAGCATCATTTATGACAAATATGGTATAAAGCCTTACCTGATTCTTCTGTATCTTGTTCATCTATTAAAGCTACTGAGACACCTAAATCCACACATTTCTTGCTATGTGCCTTGGACTTCATGTGTTTTGTCAGGTTTCCTTAAGGGAAAAGAATGTTTACTAAGCTTACACAGTAACATTTTGCTATTAACAATGGCAAATTCCATTCCTATGTAAAGCAAAAGCACAGACTGTAGTTCAACAATTGCACAGACTAAATCTGGATACAAGAAGATACTGGTATCTATACTGGGCAACAACTTTCTTAATTACTAGTAATAGTGTGTCTTTTTCAAATCTGCCTCCTGTACTTTGTGTCTACTTTTGCCTCCGGATTTTCACTCTCCCTTCCTTATTTATTTCTCAGAACATGGTACACATAAAGTCCCTTTCAGACAGCACTGCAGTTCCTGGAATGGAAATTCTCCACTAGTTGTGTCTGCTGGCTTTTCTCACAGTAGTTTGTTTCCTTGCATGATTTTTCATTTTCATTATAAACTAACTTTAGCAAAATCATTTTGCATGAAGTCCTAAGCAAATGGGTTATAGAAACATCTTTTATAGCTGTGTCCCAAGTGCTTCTGCCTGATACCTTGCCAGTTTTGGTGGTTTCAGATCACATTGTTGTTGTCTGTCTGTTTGGAAAGCACAGGTAAAGGGTTCAGCCTTTAGGCATAAACCTTATCTCCGACAAAGCCCAACATCAAGGAAAGGGACAACCAGATTTAATTCAGGTGCCTCAGATTCCATTTTAGAACAAGCACTAAAAACCCAAGTCTACATATATAAATCTGTCTTTGATTCCCCTGTGGATCCTTAGGGTTTTTTTTTTTTTTTTTAAAGTATCTGCTTATCACACTGCTTCTGAGTGTCTTCTATATTTTAAATTCTTGGGCTGCTGGGGAAAGGGTGTAAAGATTTTTTGAGTTTGACTATGATAAACTATTTTGGATCATCTTGAAATACTGTAAGCAGTGTTTGTGTGTGTGCACACATGGAACAGGAGAAAGAAGTTCATTTCATGTACTGACTGGATATCACCTGGTAACACTGTGCCTGAAGGTGTTTCTTCACCAGCTGATATGTTACTCTCTGTAAGCATAACCAGGGTCAGGGAACCAGAGTCCACATGCCCCATATGATCAGAAATACAAGGGAACAGGCCAGAGTCTTCTGAGGACACCAAGCATCTTGTTTAAAAAATACTCCCAACAAAGTCAAATCATCTTTCCAAGGGCAAGGGCAAATGAGTATTTGAAAATAGCCTTTACAAAAATAAAAAGTATGTGAATCATTAGTCCAAATTTTGTGCTTACAGTAGCAAAAGCCCATAAGACTTGTGTCTTTACAGAGTTTCAGTGTCTTGACAGATGCCCTGAATCTGTGAAACTGGCCCCACCTGTGTGAGGGGAGTCTAGCAGGTTCTTGTCAGGCCACTGCGTGCATACCACAGCTGAGCACCCGAGCTGAGGCATAAGGAAGCTGGCGGGACCATAGGCCTCTCGGTCACTCATGACCGTGACTTCTGATTCTGGAGACACGACCTGGCTTTAGATAGGCTATTTCTGACATTTACAATAAATATAGGTACATCATGAAGCAAATACAGCAAAACATTAACCCCTATTAAGACAATGGGTATTGGTATTCATTACACAAATCTTTTATTTTCCATAAGATCTTCAAAGTTTTCACATTAATAAAATTAGAAAAGTGGTTCAGTCACTGTAATGTGGCTGATGTTTCCACCTATAAGTCAAAATGCTTTCATTACTAATCAAATCAATCAAAAAGGGTCCGCAATGGTTTCCTTTCAAAATACTTTTGTTCTCTAAATAGGCCAACACAGGTTATCTGCTAAGAAGTTATTGAGTAAATATAACTGGGAAAATTTGGGACTATGTTTTTAATAAGCATATTTGCTCATAATCTGAGTTATTTATTAACTTCTTAAATAATTTAAAATAAATTAGCATTTAAATATCAAAATGTGTACATTTAAATGCAAATATCCCTAGAAATAACCTTATATGTTAAAGGATTGATTTAACAAATTGTGTGATGCATTTAATAAACATTTACCTAAAACGCTTTGGACAACTGAAAAGTTTTGTTCCACAACTTTCTGTGATAGAAAAGGAACTATATGCTGCAGAGGTACAAGCTCATTGGATATTTTGTGCTGACTGACCCTTAAAGCAGAGTCTTTAAAATAAATCAATTAAAATTATTTTTAAAAATCTGCTCAAAATAAACTTAAGCGGGCAAGTGATGAGTTGCAGCTCTATGAGCATGACATCACACACAGGAAGGCCAGCACCATTTGCTCTCTCTACTGGCCATGTTTCTACAGTGCTGTGATACTGCTACCTCCTTCTGCGCATCAGGAGACACATTCAATGAGATATAGCAGCTGGTTGGCAAGGGTAACAAAGTAGATGAGAGTTAGGCAAACTCTACAACCTAACCAAAAACAAAAACAGGTGTAAAGGATCACCTGAGCAGACCTCCTTGAAAGAAGAGCAATCGCCTCCAGTTTGGCTGTGTCTGACCCCTTTCCTTGTAGTGCTCTGCACAGAGCTGGCTAGGACTTTGCCGTATCCCTTCGACTGCCTGTAAGCAATGCATACTAGTCTAGCAGAGGTGCTGGTGGTAGTCTTTGAAGACGGCACGTGGCATGCGTGCTTCCCTGATAACCTATACCTGCTACTCTAATCTGAGCTGGGCTGTGGCAGGACAAAGAGCCAATGCTCCACACTGTCAGCTGGGATTGAGCCTTGAGAGAGAGGCTATGACTTGCTGGGGCTTGAAAGATTACACATAAGAACTGAAGCACAGGATCCCGAACTATTAGATATTATCTCAATAGTATAATGCAAATTACTTTTCTGCATATCCTTCTCTCTGCATATTGCAGAGGTAAACGCAGGCCTCCTACCTAGCCCAGCTCACGGTACTCACCTACTGCCTGCAGTTCTCAGTCCTTCATCCCCAAGCCACTCCTCCTTCATGACTGAATAAAACCTGGCTTTGGCCCTGGGTCGAGGCCTTTGTTCCAGATAGCCATCACCATGGCTGGACTTAGGGCCCCTTGGCTCCCCACAACTATAAATATCCTTAATGTCTTTATTCTCGCCATGGGTTGCACTGGAAGCAGTAGATTGGAATTAACTTGATGGGATTCCAATAACTTATCTATGGGATTACAAACACAAACTTTCTAGACCAAGACAAGGACCAAAAAGTGCTCCTTAATAAACAGGTCTAATATTACTTAATTAGCTGCATTTAAAACTGACTCTATCTGCTTCTCAAAGATTTATAGAAACTGAACTTTTGAAAGGAATTTGAACCTAAAAAAATGAGAGCTGTCTTGCTAAAAATAGGGGAAAAAAATAAAATTTCCAAAATTTTTATTAGTCCTCTTAGCTAGGCTATTCTTGTCAAGTGTGAAGTGGTGCATGCCTGTAATTCTAGCACTCAGGAGGCCGAGACAAGAGAATAGCTGCTGAATTTGAGGCCGTCCTCGGCTACAGAGTAAGTTCAAGGTCAGCCTGGAATTCATAGAGATACTTTGCCTCAACAAAACAAAACAAGACTTGTGTAATTCACATGACTTATCTGACAAAACAAAAAATATAATGCGGGTTCAGATATACAGCACACAGAGTGTGGGAACAGTCAACAGACAAGGCTCACTTTCCAGCAGCCAGCAAGCTCTGTTCATCATTTAATAAACATTTACCTAAAATCTTGCATGATGCTGTTTTAGTTCACTAAGATTAATTCAGGGACTCAAATTATTTCTGCTTACCAAGAGATCTCTGTGGTTTCATCTGATTTTCCACTGCTAGCTCATCCTTTTTTACTTGCCCTTATGTTATGAAAAAATACCTGAAATACCCTAAATCTTTTGATTTTATGGAAAACTAATCATTTTCTCATACCTTTTTATTTCTTATAATTGGGAACACTGTTCTATACTCAGTAAAGCTTATCTTAGTAATTTTTCTATCAGTATAGAAAAACTACCTATTTAGTACTCACTCCACCCCTCTGACATCTTGGGACTTTAGAAATAGTCAAAGCTATACTAAAAATCAAATTTCTGGAAAATATATACCTTCTGTTGTGCATGTCACAGCTTCTCAAAACCTGGAAGACTTTTTGCTAAGAAGGGTGATGATTATAATACAAGTTTTTCAGATGTTAGAAACAATCAGATTCAGGTATGTCCAAGCTGAACAATGTATAATATAAATCATGTAATTTTAGAAATATTATTTGTTTTGCAGATGGACCCATAAAAATGAATGTAATAATATCAAATATACCATTTAAAAAAAAAAGAAAGAAATAGTCAAAGCTATCTAAAAAGAACATTTTGTTTTTTTATTCTTTCAGATACTGTTGGCATTTTGTTTGTTTGTTTGTTATTTAGGACAGGGTGTACAGGGTCTCACTACAGAGATCAGACTTGTAGTAATCCTCCTGTTTTCAGCCTCCCAAGCACTGGGATTACAGGTCTGTGCCACCAGGCTCAGTCTCACGGCGCTGTGGGGGCAGGGCCAGCACAGCATGCCGGGGATCAAACCCCTGGCCGCTGTGCTCTGTCTAAGCAAGTGCTTTCGTCTGCTGAGCTATTTGGCCAGCCCCCACTATTGGCACTTTAAAAGAGTTATTTGAATCTGTTTAGTTATAATTATAAATGTTGTATCTTTCTTTAAATGTCAACAAATACTAGCCAAAATATATAGGCTTTACTAAAGACCTGATCTTTAAAAAAAAAAAAACAAAAAAAACCCCTGTAAATTTAACTAATATAACAGATACAAGCCAATGTTAACTCAAAAGGGTTAAAAAGTTTTTATAAAAAGTATTTTTTATAGATACTGTTTTTTCAGACATATTTTCATGATTATATGTTTGTTGGACAGTTTTACTTTTTAAAGGGACATACATAAAATTAGAGACTCAAGAAACAAATGTTCGTATAATGATTCATATGTAAGGAGCCAAACAAAGAAAACAAAAACTTTACAGTAGCATATCCATTATGTATAAAATTTACACAAGGCAAAATTATAATAATAGCTTGCCAGTTAAAAATATAGAAAGAAAATAAAAAGCTAAATATAACTGTAATGACTAGTTCTGAGATCATCTTATGAACAACAGACATGTTAAGAAAAACTCTGAATTAAAAAAAAAAATCTGGGTTAAAAGATATATCAGAAAAAAAAGGCTATATATGCTAAAATTAGATGATAAAACATGAGTGGAATGATAACAGTTTATTGTCACTACTATTGTAAATTTTTAAGATCTGACAACCCCAATGAATTTACTTGTAATCATGAAAACTTCTTTTTCTTCTTCAGCCCAAAGTAAATATTTTTGAAAATGTATTAGTCATCATGCTGTCCAACTGTAATCTGGGGAATAAAAAAAATGTAAAAAGGGCAGTTGCTTCTTTTAAAATATTTCATATATATTTTCTAAAACTGTGCAATTAACTTTTCCCCAAAGGTTCTAAAAGCATAAAGAAAACTAAAAAGCTGACAAGATGTAATTTCGTCAATTTAAACTACTGCATGGTAAACTTCAAAGAATATGTAAAGTCCTCTTCTGCTATGTAAATACATATGATAAAGCCATGAAGCAATGGATATCTCATACCTTTTGTCTTAAAGGAGAAGTTACAGTAAGTGCAGTGGTAGGGGCGCACATCTGTGTGGGTTCGTATGTGTTTCTTTAACATACTAGGTTTCTTACAGCGGATTCCACACTCTTCACAAATGTACTTTCCTCTTCCCCTGCCTCGGACATACACATATTCTTCATTTGATTTGTATCTAATTTGAAAAGAAAAATTAATTATATTGAACAATATATCTTCGAAAAAAAAAATCCATGATTAAAATTCTCCTTAGAAAATAAATAAAACTTTCATACTAAGTGCGTAAGAATATATATACAATGGTAACAGAACACTCCAATTTTTCCCATTAATATAATGTTCTAAAAGTCATTTCCAAACAAATAAATTTATTCAGTATTACATTTAACTTACAAATATTTCCTTGTTGTAAGATGATTGTTTACAAGTTTTCTTTGCTGCTAAGTTCAATCACAACAACTCTAAGAACTGAAATACTTCTGGGCTTTACAATAATCGGTTTTTACAATATTTTTCTCACTGTAAAATACACCAAGACAAAGGGAAAGAGGCACGCGCCATCTGCCTCAGCACAAGTGCCCCAACTCGCTCCTTACTGTAAGTCAGTGCGAAATCTTAGCTCGCAGCTGTCCTGGAGGCCCTCCAATGCTCCCCAGCCATTATCTTCTCCATCAAAATGGAAGTAATATTAATATCTATTTTGCACAAAGATTCTTTCAGTAAACCCCAAAGCCCTGAAATATTTAAATAAAATTGGTACTTCACATGAAAGTAAATGTACATTTAAAAAATAAATTTAAATGTACATTTGAGAAGTAAACTTTGTACTTGCCCTCCATCAAATATTTTAATTCTTCTTGGTTCACTTTTGATTAATGAATTTTCTTTATCTTGCTCACTGTTAATTTCAGAGGCATCTTTACTGCTGAATTCAACTACTGTGGACTTTTGAATACCTAATACTCTCTGAAAGGGAAAAAAAAAAAAAAAAAAGAGAGAAACTAATGTAATAAAACTGAAAACACAAACATGCTGACATTTCACTAGAAACTTAAATACCATGGAGTAGAAACCATTAGTTAACTTAAGGAAATGCTTTTCTAAGCAGTAACAGATAAAATCATTTGCTTATCTTCTCTCACCTGTCTAACCATAAAAAAATTAATTCATCTTATGATATCTTAAATAATCCTGGCAGTCTCTGATACCCCAAAACAAACTTCCCACTTTTGGTATTCTGAGAATTTAAGAGAGATTTCTTTTGGGGGGTGGGGTGGGGTTAGTACTGGGGATTGAACTCAAGACCTTGAGCATGCTAGACAACCACTCTACCCCTGAGTTAGAGCCTCAGCCCTTTTTGTTCTGAGATAGTCCTGCTTAAGTTGCCCATGCTAGCAGTGAACTTGCAACCCTTTTGCCTCATGCCTCCCCTGGCCAAGCCTCAACCCCACAAATGTCTGGCTTTAACAGGAACTTTTATAGACTAACCATCCTTATTTCACTTAACCGCTCCTACTATAGTTTAAATACATTGCTTCATGGGTTTATTCTTTGAAGGTGGGAAAGAGCTAGCTACCCTGGTATCATGTATCAGATCTCCAAGAAACATCTCTAATCTCAGTTTACACCACTCTAAAGATAAAGCAGAAGCTCCACTTATAGCTGGCTTACATTCACCCTGTCATTTTAAACCACAAGTACAGTTGCTCTCTAGATGCTCTCAAAAGTTCTCTCAATACTGATCACATGTGAAATCCAGGTCAGGTTATTGGCTTGATAATAACTAAGTCCTTAGAAAAAGATAATGAACATCCAAATGATAAACAATGTGTTTTCCCATAGGAAACACAATTTACCATTTTTATGGGTGACTCTACGCCAAGCACCACTAATGGGGTTTTCTCAACCATCCTGGCTTCCAAGCTCACATGTCCTCATGAAGCAGCAGTACAGCCGACCTACCTTTTGGGGTGGACGTACTAGCAGTCCGAGATGGATGTTAACAGCCAAGGCTCAAACCCAGCCTTCTGGCTAAACCTAACATGAGGGACAAACCTCTCCAAACACAGGCTCTTTTATATAAATTTTCAAACAACTTCACCACCAAGTGGAAAGCCATCACACTGCACAAGTGATTCAGTACCACTAAGTGACAGGAGAGTGTACACAATGCATGAGAGCCTCTGACAAGCACACTGGGAAGTCCCTGTCCTCACAAGAGAACAGACAAGCTGCAGGCAGGCATGTGGAGGTGTGCCTCCACGACCAAGCCAACAGTTAAAAGCATGCCTGTCTCTGCTTTTCCTGGCCAACAGATCAGGCTTCCCCACAGGTGGAATATATGCACACACTGCTCCCTGACTTCAACCCTTTAATTACCTGCTTTCTTTCCATCTCTTCAGTCCTTTAGTCACTTTTGTACTATCAAATCTAGCTTTTATGCACTGATGTTTTCACCTGGTTAAAGTATCCAAATCATTATACTTTCCTCCAGCCTTAATGTTCTGACCATCCCTGGGCATCAGGTGTTACTGATGCCTTGTTTTCCCCTAGAAATTATTTTACTATATGGCAACTGCTTACTCCTTTTCCATTTCGGTTGTGGTATGGAGTAACTCAGTGCTCAATCCTCCATGGCACCTTGCTCATGAACCAATGTCTCCAGGGCCATTACAACTGCCCACCCCAGATACTTTGCTTGCTTTCACCTATATTTGACTTCTCTTCCTGAACAACTCTTGGGATACAATGGCCTGTATGTCTGTGTGCGATACTATTTTCTCCTGGTTCTTCTCTTTCCTCTACAACAACTTCTTTCAGAATCCTACGGGGACATTTTTTGTCCTTTTAACCCTCTATATAGAGATTTGTAGAATCCTGCTAGCCTTTCTTCTCCTCTATACACTCTTTGAGTAATCTAACTGTATCTTGCACTGGTGAATGTATGCCTTACACCTGGAGCTCTGCAAAATATGTTACTGTTTCAAAAATTTACAGAACCTCTGGTCAGGCCAGACTTCATGCAGTTCTGTAAATGACCCAAATTCCTTGGTTCCATGTCACTTAATGGTCTATTAAGAATTTTAAAATCCCTGTTATATTTTGAGACTCAGTGAAATACTGCTGATATTACCTTTGGGATACCTTCCTCTGTTCAAACCTCCCTTACCTATTGTCTTACTGCCAGGGATACAGCTCTGCAGAACAGCACCTGCCTGGCAAATGCAAGGTCCCGAGTTTAATTCCCAGTATCAAAAAAATTAAAATAAATAATTAAATAAGCCTACTAGCAATATTAAAGATTTGCTTGTTTTAGAACTGGACACATTTCAACTATAATACTGGCACTGCAACCTTTTCTTCTTTACAGCTATGCAGATGTTCATGAGGCTATATTACAGCTTGGAAGCCTGCAAACGATTTAGTAGACAATTTTAAATGTCCAGAGTTCAATGCTGATAAACTCGCCTATATATTTATTCTTAATAACTTAATGACTTTTTCCACTTTATAAAGCTAATAATTTTTATAAGATTGATTTCATAAGTTACCTAAACTTACATTTTCACAACTTTATACTACAAATCCTCATCAAATCAACTTACTAAGTCATTACTTAATAAGTCATTACTTTTTGTGTTTTTTTTTTTTTAACACCAATTAGGTGTTTATTCAGAGTATATACAGCCTTAAAAAAAAAAAAAAAAAAAAAGAGTATTTCCAGCCTTGTGGAAAATTTTGCCCCTGATCGGCAAGATATGACTATTTAGCTCGGGGTTAATTTTCAGAACGGCATTGCCACTATTCTATCAATCCAAATGACTCTGGATATTGGAGACCATGGTAAGACCAATGAACACTCCCTTTCAGGGAACATTTACATGGAACACAAATATCTTCATATCCATAACCCATAAGGAGGGAGGTCTATCATATACTCCTTTCCTAAATGTCTTGGTCCCCAATTTTCTAGTCATATGCCTCCCAAATCTCTGGAATCTAAAAAACTACTGGCTATAGCCTATGAATATGTAGACACACATCTTGTCCTTTTGAATCTCTTCTGTAGCACTAATGATTTCCAGAGCTGTACAGACAAAGAGCTGGGGTGGGTGTGGTGGAGGGAGAGGAGTTAAAACCCAAAGGATAGGAGGGATGGCTCTCTGCTAAGATGACACAAGGAAACATGTCATTCTTTGATTACCTACACCTCTGTCTTCCCGCACTAGTAGGGACAAAGCATAACATTAATCTCCCCTCACATAAACAAGGAAAACACATTTTAACAAACAAGAAAAGATCAAAATAAAACTCAACTGATTATCTGTATTTCATAGAGACTTACTACAGTCAACTGAGACTGAAGAATTTGCTGAGAGTAAGCTTTCATTCTGAAAATGCTTTTAGAAAAAGGACTCCATGTAACACATATCAGTATAGCTCCTAAGGCAAATATATCACTCTGTCTTTCAAATAACTACACACATAGTACAACTTGTCATTCAAGACTGAAATACTTCTAAGATATTTAAAGGTATCAAGACATGTTAAAACTAATTCGTACAAACCATATTTGAACATAAATTATATTTCAAGTACCTTGCTTAAGTTGCTTTTCCACTTGCTTGAATAGACCAATAAATCTGATTTGGAATGGGTGGTTACTGCTTGACAATATAATGACTTTCCAGTCTTCTGTTTTGAATTAAGGAGAGAGAGAGCAACTTTTGTAGGTAAACCCAGTGGATTTAGGTTACTGGAGCTTACTGTCCAATCAGTATAGGCTGAAATTTTCTGGCTATTCTGAGGCAGAGGCAATGACTTCTGTCTTAACAGGTAACACCAGGTAAAGCTGGTAGCAGTCTTGAGGCTGGGGAAAGACAGCTGCTGTGTATCTGCAGCGCTACACAAAGGAACAGTGGTGGTTGGCAGGTGACTTTGTCCTTGAATGTGTACTCTGTCACCTTGATTTTTAACCCCTGGAGACTTTCTTTCCTGGTTACTGTCTATAGATTTCAAAGGAGAAACATGGGTATTTCCTAAATGCACAGGTGAATTTTGAACTGCAAGCGTTAATGATGTTGTAGATGACTTGACGGTCTCCAATTCTTGTAATTCACTGATAGGCTCTATAACTACAAACTTACAGTGTTCTGATGAATTATCAGCTGGTAAAACATCTGTCAAGCTAACAGCATCATTAGCAGTTTCAGGCTTAGAAAAAACATCCGGCTCCAATATCACACCTTCGAGGAGCTCTGTAGTACAAACCTGCCTCACTAAAACTGGTTTCTTCTGCTTAGTAACCTCATTAGCCCTTGCAGCAAGTGGTTCTATGGATCTCACATCTGTGGCACAAATGGCTCCATTCTCATCTTTAGCCCGCTTCTGGTGCTTTTCCATGGCAATGTCTAAACTGTTTGCCGGGGAAAGCATCCTTTTACTGGAGGCTGAGGACTCCTGGGGGGAAAGTCTACCCACAGACATTTTCTGAGTCACAGGCAGGGATTCTGTGAGAGAATTTTGGCCTATCTCTGAAAAAATATTTTTATAAACAAGTTCTTTCTCTGGGTTTAGCAAAGCATTCTGCTGATCTTTCTGTGATGTTGGCTTGGTAATTTGTTCTTCACTGATTGGCACTATACTTTGATTAGACTGGCAATTTGGTGTAGTGGATAGATCTTGGGTCACTAGGATTCGTGGCAGAGAGGAGACTGTGGCAAAAGAGTAAGTGGGAGCATTATTCTGCAGGTGTAAGGGCAGCATGAAGGATGATGGCACCTTCTGTGTCTGTTTGCCAGGAGGCCCAAGCTCCAGTGGTGGCAGAGGACATGACTTAGACACAGGGTCTATTAAGTTGGCTGGCAATGCCAGTGAGGTTGTACATGAATCTGCTCCAGCTAGATCTGAGAGAACTTGATCCGGCAGAGCACATACAGGATCAGAAGAGCAAGATGGGCTAGATGTGAAAACCTGACACTGCAGCTGGTACTTGGGAGCGAAGGAATCCTCACTTTTAGAAGACACACTGAGCACGGCATCTGCATCTACTTTGTCACTCTGTGCAGACCCCTGCAGAGGGTGCTGTGTACTCTGGTGGCTGAGAGGTATATGGGCTTGATTTAATAAACTGACACCAAACAGCTGCTGAACAGGAAAGACCTTCACAGAGCTGGAATTCAACATTTCTGCCTGCAGATCCTTCACTTGAGACTGGGAGTGCAAAGGATTCACAGGGAACTCGGCCAAAGACATACTAGGGAGCTGAGGACCCTGAAGTGGCCCTGAGTTTTTGCTGAGAGGAGGAATATTTTGGAAAGATGATGGGTTAGCAGCAGACAGATGATTATCTGGGGCTATGTTTAAAGAGATCTGTCGGATCAGTGGGCCTCTACGTCTCTCTAAGAGAGGCACATGTCCAGTGACCCCTGTAGCAGAAGGGGAAGATGAAGGCTGCAATTCAACCAATGATGTCGCTTGGGATGGAGTTATGCTTCCACAGTCAAAGGATTTACTTCTGAATTCAGAGACTTCCATTGATGCCTGCACGCAATTGATCTGTTCTGAAGCAGCACGCCTCATTTCCCGGTGACTTCCAGGCACACTCAGTGTATTTGAGCTGGGAGGAATCAGAAGAAACTCAGCTTTGTTTGGGAAATCAATTTTGGGACAAGCCTCCATTTTAGAAATGTCCTCTATGTCCAAGGAGGCTGAGAAACTTGAAGCATGGGATAAGCTGCTCTCCCTGCTAAGGCTCCGGGAGAGTGTGGAATCAAAACTTGATTCGGTGGAGGAATGTTCTATCTCAGCCAGACGGAGCCTCTTCTTTTTGGGTGGCAGTTTCTCTGTTGGCAATTTTGACAAGGTTTCACTACGCTGAGGCCAACTGAACTTCTCCAGTTTGTCCTGATCTTGGTCCTGAGATTCAAGGTCCCGATCTGGCTCTTCTGTGACCAGAATTTCTGGGACTTGGATGTTGTGCTGTCGGACAAGTCTCGAAGTCTGTCCTGCCACATGCCGCTCACTTGGGAGTTTTCTGGAACTTTCCTGGTGGTCTCCTCTGACAGTATCAGACACTGCAGGCTGGTGAGGGTATGGAATAGCCATAGAAGGGTGACCTTCCTCTGGAGAGATTCCTATTATTTGCAGAGACCCAAGTTTCCCAGTTCGACTCAGCTCCTGGAAAGACCCCAGGGAGCCTCCCTCAAAAGGCTCTGGCTTGTCAAAGGAACTGGGTCTGCTTATGGAGTTTGTGTGCTGGATGACTGAGATACCAGTACCTTTTCTCTTCGCCTCCATCCTGTCCAGGGCAGATGAAGCCACCTGCTGCTCTACAGTGGGAGACAGCTTCGGGTCCACAGTCTGCTCCGGGACCCTGGCAACAAGCTGAATCTGCGGTTTCTGCAACTGCCTGTTTCTGTGCTGCTGGTCATTTGTCATGGTGACAGCATGCTGAGACAGACTGGGACTTGGGTTCAGAACATTATGAAACGGAAGGGCTTCAGAGCTCTTTGGGGAAGTTCCATTTTCATTCTGCTGAAGTTCTTCATCATCTCCAACACTTTTCATCTTCCTCCGTTTCCTGATCTGGGGTGTCTGTTCCCAGACACCTGTGGACCCAGCAACTCTGTAGTGCAAAATCTGCGGCTGTGCCCCACTAGGCACAGAGCTATGTTCAGATTCTCGCATTGTGACCTTTGTTTTGGGCCCATGTAACTCCGAACAGTAAAATTTCTTGTGATTTTCAAAGTTTTCCAGCTTCCTGTACCTGTTTCTACAGGTTTCACACTCAAACATGGTCCCGCGGCCTTGATGGGACTTTTTTTTTTCCAGATGTGATCCTGGTGTCAATGTTTTGTTCCGGGCTGTGGCAGGCTCACCGGTAGTGTGGCACCCTGTGTAGCCCTCATCTAAGGACTGGCCAGGCCCAAGCGTGTGAGTCTCACTGGCTGATGCATCTTCCACGGCTGCCTGCCTGACCAGAGTACGGGGATGTCCACTTGGAGGCACAGAAGCATTAGGCCCCGACACAAACACATCATCATATAATGCGCCAATTTTGTCATCAAATGACTGACTTCCTCTCAGTGGGTGAGGGGGAGGAATTATATTTGCAGGAACTGCTGAATAACCTGTGGCCGGCATGGAGTTACTTCTTGTGATAGGTAAACAGTCCAGCGAAGGTACAGACAGTAGAAACACTTGCTTTGACTTCTCGGTGGGGGTGAAGGGAGACTTTGGTATGTCAGAGCTTGAACTTGTCCTCCTGCCCATTGGTTTCAAGTCAAACTGGAAAGAATCTTTAAATATGTATGATTTGGGGGAATCAATACTCCCTCGTCTGGAAAGCGAGGTTCTCCGGGGCTTCACACTGTCCAGCTGTTTATCATCTACCAAGGCTTCATTGTCAGAGATAAGCTTTGATATCCGTTCCTCCAGTGTTTTTGTTGCCAGGGGTGGCCTCATCTGGCCAGGCAGGAGCCCCGGCTTCTCTCCTACTGGGTGCGCAGAGGGTGTGGGTGTGCTGCCTTGAGGTGCAGAAGGACTGCCACTCTTGGCTGAGTCTTGTTCTGTGGTAGGAAAGGTTCTGGCAAAGGGTGTTGGGGGGCTCACTGTCTGATCAGCACTTTCAGAGCGTGAGAAATAGCCAGAATCTGTACTTCCTAAACTCCGAGGGCTCAGAAGTAGCTTCCCTTGCTGTTCCTGGGAGCAATCGGTGGCCTGCTGTCTTTGCAGCTGGGCATGAGTGGTTCCTCCGTGAGGGTCTTGCTTTCCTTCTGGCTGACCTGTGTCTGCTTTCTGAAGGGCCGTCGCATCATTTTCTAGGGAGGTCACAGAGACTGACTGAGACAATATACTGGCTACCTGAAGGTCCTGTCTCTGTGCACTACAGAGGTCAAGCTTAGGGGTGATCACCTTTGGACTGTCAATTCTTAAGGGCGACACAGTGACAGCGTGGACCACAACTTTTGGCAACTCCGTCACAGCTTGTGATTCTGTAGCTCTGCTCTGTGGTGAAAAGTCATCTACCACATAATCTGCATTGCTTGGAATGGAACCTGGTTTTGGTAAAGCTTCTGAACTGGGTATCTTTTTCATTATTTGCATAGGCTGAAGCTCCATGGTGCTGGCGTCATTCTGTCTGCTGTCAGAGGAGCCCTCTTCTTCACTCTCCCCACTGTCCTCTACATCAGAATGGATACTAAGTGCTTTGGGGGACTCCTGGGACAGGAACAAGCCTCCAGCATCTGGCTGCAAGACAAGACCCAGTTTGATAGTATGTGCATGGGACTTTTTGTGCTTATACAGATTACTTTTAGTCTTAAATGAAAATCCGCAGGTCACACAAGGGTAGGGCCGCTCTCCAGTGTGTGAGCGGATATGCTTTAAAAGCACACTAGGCTTTGCACAAGCTCTATTACAATACTCACAAATATATTTTCCTTGCTTTTTTGGCTTCTGATCTTTCAGAAGAAGATTGCACATTTGTTCTACACTTTGATTAACAACAGAGGCAACATGAGCTGGATTATAAATTGGCATGGGAGCTGACTGGGTAGAACTGACTGGACTTGTGGACACAGGCGAAACGGAATCCATTTGCTGGCTTGGAGGATTAACCTGAGTTCTACTGGAAGGTGAGTTGAGACTGATGGTGGACGCCACTGCTATATTATAAACCTGCTCAAGTTTGGTGCTCTTGTGATTTGGCAAGTTCGTCAGTGATCCCGTGAAACCAGAATGCCTTGGAGGCTGCTGATTGTGTTGGTTTGGTTTGGAAACAAAGTGTTCCTGTTGATTATCTGAATGAAAAACTGACTGAACTGCCCCCTGCTCATTCTGCTGAGCAGCTGACACTTGCACGGGGTATGAGGTACAAGGAGAATACTGTGATTCAGCAGCAGATTCTTCTGAAGTCAGATTTGGGGTATCCACTGAACTGTTTTTTAATTTAGAAGGGGATCGTACAGTTTTATTTGGTCTCAGTTTCTCTGTCTTAATTGCACTAGGTGAGCCCTTTTGCGACAAAGTGCTCAGTTCTGGCTCCATTGCTTTCAGTAAGACATCAAATGCAGTGTTCGTGTACACAGGAGTAGTAGTACTACAATGAGAAGAGATACATTCACTAGTGTCAGTCCTGGCCTCACTGGACAAGGAGCTCGAGGCCCACTCTGCATGGAGGCCACTGGGGACGGCTGGGTCAGAGCCTTCGGACCTCCATCTCCGCAGCTCAGCTGGGTGCTGCAGGGACACAGGTTTCTTTGGAGAGGCAGTGTCTCTGGGACTTGAGGCCTCAGTCCTGACTCCAGGTGTGTCTCCGTTATGTCTGGTTAGCTGCTCCCCATTTTTTATAGGAATACAGGTATGCTTCTTTTGAGACTCCAAAGCACTCTGAAGAACAGCCAAAGATGACTCCTCTGAGTTTTGCTTATGTTTTGCCTGAAGAGGATTTCTTAGAGGGGATTTTGGTATTTTCTTCAAGTGATTCTCAGTGACGATCTTTTTCCGTTTCACACCTTTCAGGGATTCTGAAGGTCCTTTAACACCAACCTCTAGGATTTCTGCTGGGAAAAGGGAGAGCAAGAGACAGGAAGAAAGAGAGACAGGAGGGGAAGGAGGACAAAAAAAAAAAAAAAAAAAAAAAAAAGGAAAAAAAAAAAAAAAAAAAAAAAAAACTGGTAAAATTTACATACACCAACAATACTTTTCTTTAAAACTAAGTAAGATTACCATTATGGCCCAGGGAAATAGTTCAGAGGCATAAGTGCCTGCCTGGCAAGAGCAAGGTTCTGAGTTTAATCATCAGTCCAAAAAAAAGATTGCTATTACGTGAGCAGTATTAACACTTAAAAGCAGTTGAAGGAAAGTCTATTCTCAATAAACCTGTGCTCTAACATTCTGGCAGTGTGAAGAAAGTTGTTGAATGAAACGTGGCAAACATGCATGCAGAAAGGGCCAGCCAGATAGCTCAGTGGACTAAAGCACCTGCTTAGGCAGAACATAGCAGCCGGGGTTCAATCCCTGGCTGGGCCCACCCCAGGGGTGGGCTAAGACAGCCACTGAGACTGGGTGTGGTGGCGTACACCAGTAATCCCATCGCTTGGGAATCTGAAAACAGGAGAATCACTACACTCAAGACTTTTAAAAGCAAGATTTTCAGCAAGTTTCTAAACACAAAATAGTGATATTCTAACGAGAAAAGGGCTATTACATAATTTCAGTGAAAATACTGTGGATGATTATTATATACTGGCTGGTAGAACCACAAGTACTGGTAATAGCAAATATCAATGAAAGGGAAATCATACAAGTAAAACAATCCACTGATTTGTGGATTCTCCTTGACACATTTAAAAATCCTAAGATTCTGAGGTGTTCTTTTTTTTTTTTTAATGCCATTTTAACTAAACAAATATTTACTGGCTATGGTTCCTTCTTATTAATAATAGATAAGGCAGCAGGCTGACAGACAGGTAATACTGCAGGGGAAGAGAAGAGAATGTACCCTCATTTCTTCCGGCACTGGAAAATGAGTCAGCGTTTAGGTGATCAGCCAACATCAAAGCTCTTTCCACTTCGTGTTTTTATAAAATTTAGTTTGGCTTCCACTTGTTGGATCCTCAAGCATATCAACAAAAATTATTCACATATACATTACTTACTTGTAGGAAAAGCAGTTTAACCCATTTATTATTTTCAAATAGCATTGTAAAAGCCATTTTATACCTACTGAGGATGAACATTTACATAAAATAAAAATATCCCAGTTATGTTGTGACATCTGTTTATATGCTCTCATATATTACTTTAATGAAAACAAATACACACTACTCCATTCTAGATATGTCTACCCACCACAATCAGGGCAGTGGGGGTGGGGGGATTCACAACCAAAACACTTCAGCTAAAGAATGAAAGGAAAAAATACCAAACCACTAATCTTTACAAAATGATGTTAAGCAAACCCTTTTTATTCTTCAGTCCACTCATTTGTGACATGCTATTTTCCCACTTGATTTCCTGTCTCATGATGCATTTAACAGTCAATCGTGTGTTTCTTCTGTTTCTCATTAATGCTAAATCAAGCAGGCAAAATGAAAACTGGTAATCACCACCAGTGACTAGTAGCTTCCCCACCACCTCCAGAAAGCTGGGAGGTGGGCTGTCAAATAGTTGAGACCCCCAGGAAATGAAAGAGGTGACAAGACAAACAAGAAGCTATCAGCAGGGGTAGCTCTCGGGACTGACCTAAGAGAGCTAAAAAGATCTGCCTGTGCCAAGCCCAACACAGGACATGTCCAGCCATGGTACTACCTGAGGTAACGTGATTATTTTGTTTCATATACTTTCTCAAGCAAGCCTTATTATTTCTTTTTAATGTATTTGGTCCAGGGTCTCACTATGCAGCTCGGACTCATAGTGATCCTCCTGTTTTCAGCCTCCCCACCACTGGGATGACAGGCATGCAACCCCACGCTGGCCACCCCTAGGACTCAGTGGCCAGCTCAGTTTGTCTGGAGGTGGGGTCTGGCCAGCATATCGTGCTGGGGATCAATCCCAGACCCTGTGCTTGCCTAAGCAGGCGCTTAGTCCCTTAAGCTATCTTGCCAGCCCTAAGTCTTATATTTTCAGATTTTAAAAAAAGCTTTAAAAATTAAAACACTGTGAAGATGGCCATACTCCCAAAATTGCTGTACAGATTTAATGCAATCTCTATCAGACTACCACCAACATACCTCACAGAGATAGCGAAATCACTCCTAAAATTTATTTAGAACCAGAAAAGACCTAGAATAGTAAAATCCTGGGCAATAAAGACAAGACAGGAAGCATTACAATTCTTGACTTGAAATTATACTACAAGGCTACTGTGATAAAGTCAGCATGGTACTGGCAACAAAACAGACCTGAGGATCAATGGAATAGATTACAAGACGCTGAAGCCCCTACGAACACACTCAGCCACCTTCTCTTTGACAAAGAGGCCAAACATACTCACTGGAAGAAAGATAGCCTCTTTAACAAATGGTGCTGGAAAAACTGGCTCTCTGCATGCTGAAAACTCAAACTTGACCCAGGTTTGTCACCATGCACTAAACTAAAGTTAAAATGGATTAAAGATCTAAAGATTAAAGCAGAGACACTAAATCTCCTGAAAGAGAAAGTAGGAGGAACTCTTGAAGACATAGGGGTAGGCAAAGACTTCATGAACAGAAACCAAATGGCACAGGAAACAGATGAAAGAATTAACAACTGGGACTGGCTCTTACTGAGAAGTTTTTTCAAGTCAAAAGAAATTACCAACAAAGTGAAAAGACATCCCACAAATTTGGAAAAAATCATGACAAATAAGTACTCAGACACAGGTCTGCTCTCTAGAATTTAAAAAGAACTAAAAAACACTAGTGCCCCAAAATTTAAAGACCCAGTCCAGAAATGGGCATGTGAGATGAACACATACTTCTCAGAGAATGAAATTAAAGAAGAGAATAAATATATGAAAAAATGTTCCACATCACTAGCTATCCGTGAAATGCAAATTAAAACAACACTGAGATATCATCTCACCCCGGAAAGAATGGCTATCATAAAGAAATCACCCAACAACAAATGCTGGAGAGGCTGTGGGGAAAAAGAAACCCTTCTCCACTGCTGGTGGGAATGTAGACTGGTGCAACCGTTATGGAAATCAGTGTGGAGACTCCTTAGAAAAGTTGGACTGGAAATCCCCTTTAAACCAGCTATTCCTCTACTGGGAATTTTCCTGGAGGATCTCAAAGCATCATATCATAGTGATATATGCGTGCCTATGTTTATAGCAGCACAATTTGTGATAGCCAAATCTTGGAAACAACCAAGATGCCCATCACTTGAGGAATGGTTGAAAAAGATGTGGTATTTTTACACAATGAAGTATTACTCAGCTATTAGGAATGATAAACTCGAAGCCTTTATATTGAAGTGGATGCCACTTGAAGATATACTCATAAGTGAAATAAACCAGACACACATGTGTAAATATCATATAGTTTCCCTAGTGTAAGAACTCAAAAGAAGAAATACAAACAAAAAGGTACAATACAATTAAAAGGAGAGCAGGAACTCGAGGACTAACTAATCAAGAGAGGGAAAGGAGAAGAGCTAGGAAACATGACACTGACAAGCCATACAGTTATATGTACAAGACGGGCAAGGCAAATGATCCTGAGAATCTCCAGAAGATTTTTGAATCTAGCAGTGAATTGGAAAGATTCTCACCCTGACTAACTATATGTGCTGATACCTGTGAACTAAGCAACTGCACTGAAGATGGTAATCTGTAATAGCAGTTTCATGCTTGGAGTGCCTATCATTCTGGTCTTCTGAATACGGGCTGCTTGTCATGACATGCCAGTTGCTGCTGTGCTGTTTCTCGGGTAGATGACTGTTCAAAAAGAAGGGGGTGGTGAATGAAGGCAAGAGACAGGAAAAGGAATGTTGTGGGACTGTCCTGCTTCAAGGTTGTATATGGTTAGATTTTTGGATTAATGTGTAAATGTAAGAAATATATAATTCTTTATGCCTTTTTAAAAATATATTCTAATTTTAAACGTTTTTTCATCATATTCTGTAGGGACTTAAAGTTCAACATATCAATACTTGATGAAAAATACCTGTTCCATGTTATGCCTAAGATGTTTGATATTCGGACAGATAGTGAGGTTAAGCTTAACAACCTAGGTTGTATGGTAATAACAAGAAGCTTCTCTTCTGGAGGGTTAACAACCTAAGTTTGCAGACCAAAAATTAGAGAAAAAGGAGGACCGCAAGGAAAGCCAACATTCTGGCCCTAGGCTTCCAAGGTCAATTAAGACTCAGGACATATGAGAACTTGTACTGTAACGTCATGTAACTTGGTAGTGTCCCAAATGTTCTGATCAAGGAGATTACGGGGCCAAAGAGGAAAGTGATCGATGATATAGAGTGTGCCTAAAGAGAGTCACATGGAGAGAAAACATTCTCTCAGGCTTTCACAGAGAGCACACTGGCCAAGCAATGGCCATGACTCATCCATATGGCTGACACTGACATACAGTCTACAACCTGAGGTACAGGACCTCGGGATAAATCCTGAGGAGATTTCACTCATCTTATCAGACCCAAAAGCTACAACTCTTGTTGCATAGGTCCTGCTTTACCTTGGTCTTAACCATCCAAAAGAAAAGTATAAAAACAAAGTATAAGAAGTAAAGCCATGCTGTTATGTTGAGCTGTAGGGGACTCAGGTCAACAATATCTGACATTGCCAGTCAAGCAGAAAACCCAATACTATTATGGACTACTGGACTCTCTCAGAATATTTTGTTGAGTTAACACACCTATAATATTCAAATAACGGAATTTAACCAAAAAAGGGGATACAGATGAATGTCCATTTTGTATCTATGTATTCAAAATGGTTAGTATAGATACATAGTTACATTCTCTTAATGAATAGAGGGATTTGTTCTAATAGTGTTTGTATCATGTCCGCATCTTGTACAGCAATTAACGACCAGGAAGAATGTATGCAATGTGTTAATTATTGAATCTGTCCTACCAATTTGGTTTGAAACTCTCTCATTGGTATTTGCTTCTCAATAAAATTATGGAAAAAAATTTTAAAAAATAAAATGGTAAAAAAAGGAATCAACAGGAAAAAATAAATAAACTGCTTTAATCTCTTTTGTCCTCCTTTTGCTTTCCCTACAGTTTTCTAAAGTTTTATCCTTATGTCAATAATGGATTTCAGGCCATTAAAGTCTTTATTATGATTTTCAATTTACTTATTAATTTTGAAGTGGTGTTATTATGTCCTCATTATTTTGCCCTTAGATCCGTGTATCTCAGTGCATCGAATTTTACTGTCTCACATTAACTTTGAATTCTTGCTCTAATAAATTTATGACCTCATTAAGTTTTGTGCTTAAAAAAACATTTCTGTCCTTGCACACTGAGTTTTGAGTCTGTCTTGTTGTCAAGTCCTTTCCATTACCTGCAATCACGCGGGAAGGGTAAGTGGTGCAGAAGTGAGAACCCAGCCCTTTTCTGAGTTGCGGTCGCTCTCCCAGGATTCGGCTGGGCCTCTACACTCAACAAGTTTCACCAGGGTATTTTTGCATCCATCTGTAGCGGTTGCATCATGTTCACCCTACCTTCTACACCGTCTTGCCCAGTTTTTGATTGAATTATTCTTTTAATATTAAGGTTTTTATATATTTTGGATATCAATCCTCTATCAGATAAATACCTAGCAAAGATTTTCTTCTACTCTCTTCGAACTGCTATTTTCTTAGCTATGGAAAGCTTTTTAAATTAAGGCAATCCCATTTGTCAATTCTTGCTTTTATCCTGGATTAGTGAAAAATAAGCTGCTTTCTATTTACCATCAGAAGTCCAGAAATGCTATTTGGCTTTGTTCTTTAGCCGCTAAGTCTGGAAGTGTTTGGTGAACACCAAGGATAAAACCTAACTTTTTCTCCCTAAATAGGGAGAAGGGACAGTCATACTGGGAAGGAAGGGGAAGAATTCAAAGCAGGAGTCAGCTAACTACTTAAGAGAACATTCTCTAAATAGTCAGTGTGCTACTGAAAATGTCTAAAAACTAAGCTGAACGTGAGGCATCAAGAGGTCAAAATCCAAATGTAGATTCCTTCATCAGGTAGCAGTCATAGTCACGAAAGGCACCAGAATGGCAGTGTTTCCATCATCAGAAACACAGAATGCTCGCCTTCCTACTAAAGTCAGGACTGCCTCAGTTGGACAGAAAATCGTAAGCAGGAAACCTCACGAAGGCCACAAAACCCAGAGCTGCACAGCTGACAGGTGCAAAGTCGAGCTCAGGTCCCCAGGTTCTGTGTGACAAGGCCTTCTCCTTTGGACTCTCACAGTTCATTAAAGAAGACTAACATGGAGTTCAGAATCCCTCCAGCAGCTGGTTTCCAGGACTACTTCTGGAAAAGCATAATACATCTAAGTAACACATGAATACGGAGAGTGACTAGTCTGCTGCCTAGAACATTCTCCAGGCAGGTATGGGGTGTGGAAAAACATGGCCTCAGGAGGTTTTAAAATCCTGCTTTGAGGGGCCAGTGAGATAGCTCAGTGGACTAACACCTGCTTAGGCAAGCACATGGACCAGGGTTTGGTCCCCAGCACCATATGCCACACTGGCCCCACACTCGGGCATGCTGAGCTGACCACTGAGACCGGGTGTGGTGATCCACACCTGTAATCCCAGCACGGGGAAGCTAAAAACAGGAGGATCACTACAAGTCTGAGCCGTAAAGTGAGACCCTGTATCATGTACCAAACACATAAAAAAATAAAACCCTGCTTTGAGTGAAGGCAAATTCCCTTTTCAGATTTTTGCAGATGTAACAGTACGAAAACTTTAGACCTTTTTTGATCTTCAGGGTCTCAAGACTTTTCTGACAATTGACAGCAGTCTGCACCAGAAATCCAGAGATCAGAGGCAGTGATTTGTGTCAGTGCTAAAAAGCTGCCCAAACTCAAGCAGAACAGTGGGGTCTTGGAGCTGACTTGGGACAAGGCAGCCTGTTAAAAGTCTGCCACGTTCCTGCTGAGGTTTCCTGTTTTTACACAGGAGTGCTGAGCTCACGAGGAATAGATGTCCCTTCTCTTTGCATTCCTCTCAACCTCAAACTCAATGTGGAATTGTAATCTATAGTTGGTAATTCAGGACAATTCTCAATATGGAAATAGGATACAGCCACTTTACAATACAAATCATTTAAAATAATTACCAAGATTATGTAGCAATCTGAAAATTATGATAAATGAATTATACAAGCATTCTTTCCTCTCCCTCGGGGAGATCTAGGCCAGAGACATAGATGTGGGATATGGTGAGTGCTGGCTTTGTACAAGAAAAAGCTCAGCCAGAGATTATTCTGTGGGGAGAAAATAGGTTGCCCTAGAAGCCTGAGTAATACATACATGTAGGCCAGTAATTCTACATGTAGCTCAGTAGAATAAGTGCTTGCCTGGCAAGCGCAAGGGCCTGAGTTCAATCCCCAGTTCCAGGAAAAAAAAAAAAAAATCTAACATGTAGGAGTAAGCTTGAAATGGGAAGATCCAAGGCTTCCAAATACTTTTAGATACACAAAATGAAAAGTAACAAGAGTCCATGGGTTGGCGACATGGGGGTTGGAAGTCATGGTCATCTCTGAGAACACTCAGTACGGTCCAGGGGTCAAGGCCAAGGCAGAGCTGGGAAAGGGTGAGGGAGGTAGGAGGAATCACAAATACCACAGCCAGAATCCAGTCTGGGAATCAGGCTGTGAAGGAAAGAACAGGACCACATGCAACGTCAGGAAAGAAGAAGTTGAGCATTCCTTTAGGCTAAGAGAGAGTTGGATATGCTTATAACCAGGAAGCAAGTGACACAGAGGTGACTGAAGACTCAAGACCAAGGCAAATCAGTTACTGCATGATAAAGACAGATAGGAAGCAACCACAGAGATGCAAAACCAACTAGTGTGGTGCAGCTGGAGCAGCACGGCACCTGCAAGTTTCACAGAGCAGCAGAGGGAAGGACTTCCAAGTAAAGGGAACAGCAGGAACTAGGCTTGCAAGAAAGATGCTCAGAGACAGAGAGAAGATAGCAAGTGACCTTGCGGCTCACACATGAGAAAAGTAGGAGACACAGCCAGGAAGGTATTCTAGAATTAGGCCACTCTGGGCCTGGAATATAAAGCAAAGGGACTGTCATTCCCTTAGCCAAAAAAAGAAAGCCACTGGGCCTGCGGAGATAGCTCTGTAGAATAGGCGCTTGCCTGGCAAGTGCAGGGTCCTGAGTTCAATCCCTGGTACTGCAAAAGAAAAGAAAATAAGCCTCTTTCTACACAATGTCTAGTTCTTCCCATCTCTCCTGGAAGATGACAATACCTGAACAGCGCCACTCAGGGTGGTCAGACAGTTCTTTTAAGCTCCCTCTGCTTCCTTGTTCACTAGGCTCCAGTCAACTGGAAGACTGGCCCATCTCCCTCCTGGCTCTGGGGTACCCATGACTTCTATCACCTCAGCTTGAAAAGCTTCCCTGCTCACAACCCTCAAGAACTGGGCTCACTATCAACCTTTAAAGCAAAGCACCAGCGACTAGGATGTGCTTGCCCCAGACTGTCCCCCACCCTCCTTATACCTCCTGTTCTGTCACCAGCCATACACCTGTGCGGCCACTTGCATGTCTCTATCTTCTGCTTAGGATGCAACACCTAGAAGATCTTTATCTTTACATATGCAGCCTTAAAAAGTTCACAGGAAGTATTCATTAATGAAGGAATTGTCTACCTATGAGAAAATAAGGAGTACAAAATAATACTGCGCAATCTCTTGCTATATCATCACATCAATAATTTAGACTAGAGACTCACATGACCACTTTGAGCAAGGGAAAACGCCATTTAATAAAATGTACTACCCTTCCTATTTTTGGAAATAAAAATAGTCAAATCTGTTTTAAGATGCACAAACTTCAAAAGTATTGCTACTACTCTAAGAGAAGCCAGATGAATTATAAAACCCTCTTGGAACCTATCTTAAATCCATTAAAAGCACAGAGGAGGAGGTTGGTCACAGGGCAACCACACAGTCTGAATTCAAATGTGGGACATGTGGCCGCCTGTCAGGGGCACAGCACAGGAAGATGTGGCAGCCATGTGCAGGAATGAGGAAACACCATCTAGAATTATCACCAGCTACTGAAGGCTGAGCAGGGGCTCTCCATATATTACACTAGCTGCCCACTGCAGCAGGAGAGGAGACCAGAAGGGCAGCCCTCATTGTGCAGCACAAAGCCAGATCTACGGAAATAAAGATCCCTAATACACAGCAAAACTCTTCAGCCCATCTAAGCTTGCAGTGCATACCCGTAATTCCAGCACTGGGGAGGCTGAGACAGGAGGACTGCCTTGATTTACAGATGAGTCTGGATTACACAGGAGATCCTTTCTCAAACAAAATGGCTTCAGCTGTTGAAGAAGTTTGGTGGGCATTTTACCACAGGCGCAAGTAGAAATGCACTGTGGAGGGAACAAATATAGAAGAAGAAACTGTCTACCATGAGGGTGGGGAGGGGCAGGCAGGGCAGAAGGCAACAGCAACCACCCAGCCTGAGGCTGGACCAGGATTAACACAACGAACGCCCCTCCCACTGAGAAGCAGCAACCACAGAGCAGTGTTAGGAGAAGAACAACCTCTGCCTGACTGAGTGTACAGGCAGCTGTAAGCAGTGTGGAGCACCAACAGTGGAGCTTCCACATCCTGTCCCAACTAAAGCAGAAGGAAAGGGCAGGCCAGTATGAGAGGAGCCAGAGCAGAGATTAAAAATCCAAATCCAGATCAATACTCTTCCTTAGGACCTGCGGACAAGAGAAGACTTCCAGCCAGCAGAAACTGCTAAATTCAGTATCTATTGTTGGTAACCATAAGTCAATTAAAACATTTAAGGCAAGCATGCGCATACATGCACATACGTGCGCACACAGAATCACCCACTGTCAAGACAAAGCAGTGAACTTCAACAGATGCCCAGACCGAGAGCAGCCAGATGCTGCAACTCTCAGATAGGGACCTACCATTACTCACTGACAGGATGAAGGATCCAGGGGGAATGTGGACAATATACAATCACAGGGAGGCTGGCGAGTAGGGGTGGGGATCAATGAACATGGCAGAAATAAAATCAGTGTAACTGAGATAAAGAAAACCTTTTAGAGATCCATTAGTGGATAAAAAAAAAAAAAGTAAGGAATCTGTAGGGAACTTAAGGATTAGCCAATAAAAATTATTCAAACAGAAAACACAGAAAGGAAAAAGCATGAAAAAAAAGAGAAAAAAACACAACAATACATTCAAGAGCCACAGGCCAGGGTCAAATAGTCTGGCATATAATTGGAGCTGCAGAGGCAAAAGAACAGGGCAGTAGAAATACTTGAAAAAATAGTAGTCACTAGTAATTTTCTAAAATCAAAAATCTTAAAACTGAACCAGCCTGAGGGAAACCCAGAAAGGGTAAAAAAGAAGAAAGGAAAAAAGTGAAAGAAAGAATAAACAATAATAATAATAATAATAATAATAATAATAATAATAATAAACTAAACACATCATATTCAAGCTCCGAACTAACAGCCAAAGAGAAAAACAAAAGTCTGGAGGTAGCCAGAGACTAGAAAAACACACTACCTACAGAAAGTCCAATTCAACAGAAGTCTCATCCAAAACTGAAGAGTAACATTTTTACCCTACTGAAAGAAAAACTGAACTGCCAATCCCAAATTTTATATAGAGAAACCATCTGGCTTTGAAAACTGAACATGAAACAAGAACTTGATTTTAAAGAAAACAAAAGCTGAGGGAATTCACTGCCAGCAGACCTGTACCAAAATGTCAACGATCTACAAATGTAAATGAAGAGCACTGAACATGGTAATAGAAGGAAATTCTAAAGACTTTGAAAGTTTTCATCACTTCAAAAAATCACTGTTTTAAAAGAGAACACAGTATACAGCAATCTTGTCCCAGCGATAGTGTGGAAAGCAAATTCTTGCCCTACAAAACAACCACACCCCAATCCCAGAAGCCTCTGGCTTTGATTTCTAGCTACCCTCCCTTTCGCCTGTCAAAGTCTAAAATATACAAGTAAAGACCGGGAAGATATGCTAAAGAGCACAGTAACCTCTAGACATGAGAAATGACCCTCAGCTACCAGCCTACAAGGACAGGAGGAAGGAAGGCCTACAGACACTGGATTCCATTCTGCCAATAAGCTGAATGTAAAAGAAACAGGATCTCCCCCAGAGCCTCCAAAGAGAAGCACAACCCTGCTATTGACTTATTTATGGCCAGAGAGACCTGTGTCACATTTCTGACCCACAGAATAAGGAGAAAGTAAATGTTTAAAACTGCTAAATTTATGCTGGGGATGTAGCTACATAGTAGAGCTCATGTCTGTTATGCACAAAGCTCTGGGTTCTGTACTCAGCACTACAAAATAAACAAAATTACTATGTTTCACAGCAACAGAAACCAAAACATGCAGCCACTAGGCAAGAGTCCCTACTCAAATTTAAAAACCAAGTGTACTATACTGTTCAAGAAATTTAGAAGAAAATATGAAATATGTCCTCTGACCACAAAATTAGACTAGAAATAAACAGCAGAAGATATCTGGAAAATCCCTAAATATTTGGAAATCAAACAATACAACTCTAAATAACCAAAAGGTCAAAAAGGAAGTCACAAGGGAAATTAGAAAAATCAAATGAAAACAAGGAAAACATGATTAAGGATATATGCCTTGTGCCAATGACATGCAAGGCTGACTTAAACACTGCAAAACTCTGAACAGTCAAGGACAAAAAAAATTTCCTCCAAGAAGCACTACTATTTGAACCATTTTTCTAATCCATAGGGCTAATGCAATATAAAAATTAATACATAAGTGCCAATAAGAAAGAAAACAGAACCATTTTCTGCTAGTGGTCTCCTAAAGAACCCTGAAGAAATGAAGGAAAATCTACTCTACCTGATGAGGGCAAGAGGTATCTGCTACCCCCCCCAAAAAAATAATAATAATAATAATCTTTTCCCCTTATACAAGGCACAGTTTAAAAACAAAAAGGAAAATCTTCTATTTATAACAGCAACAAAAGTAGAAAACTTCCTAGAAATCTATTTAGTACAAGATATACAGAAAATAAAAACACACAGAAAATTCAGAAGTTTTCTTATGTTGAGAAAATAATACAAATGAAATACACCACGCTCCTGGAAAAAATATTCTAAAGATGTCAATTCAATTTTTCTCTGCAACTCATTCTTTAGTGGCCCCAGGAAAATAACAAACCCTCTATTTTAATGAAGTCGATTTCCTGTTTTTACTTCTACAAGCCTAGCAGAAGAAAATTAAAATCTCCAAAAGAATATTGCAACTTAGGTTTTTAAAATATTTCTACATTTTTCAAATAAAATATATAACATATCAAAAAATAGCCAGGTACTGAAGAAAGAAATGCTACATGAAAGGACTAGTATCCCTGGCAGATTTATAAAAATCCAACATATTAGAATGAGTATACCAAGAATTTAAAGTAAATGTGAGAAGGAGAAGAGTACTGAAAATAGCGGAGAACAAAAGAATATAAATGAAATAACTAAAAACATTCAATGAAATTTAGAAATCATGGGTGTGTTTAAGCCCAAATTAAGAACTGAAAAAGAATAAACTGCAGGATGAGTTAGAAGCTGCAACACAGAGAAAAGTCCTACGAGCGAAAAGAATGAAAATTTCACAAGCAATGTTAGAGCAGAAAAAAAAATGCAAAGACATTCTGGAATCTGAACGATAAAGAGATAAACAACAATATATGAGGAGCTGAGAAC
>NW_004524599.1:6684535-6699822 GCF_000260255.1 Octodon degus
CTGAAATTGTAAAAGTTAAAGGCAAGGACAAAATTCTTAAAAACAGTAACTCAACATTGTTTTTTAAAAAATCAGACTGCCTTTAAAGGAGCAACAGACTGACATGCGACACCACAATTGTCCAGGAAAAAAACTGCCAAGCTAGGATTCGATGCTTTTTACCCAGTAGAAATACTTTTCAAAAATCGAAAGGAAAAAAAGTCTTTTTCTAACAAATTTCATTTGAAAAAATCTGTCACAGCAGATCTGCACTAATGGAAAATTGAGAACTACTCTTCAAGTAGAAAAGAAGTTCCCTAGATGAGAAGCTAAAAGATCTAAGACAAAATGAATAACAAAAAAAATGATTAATACGTGGACAAATCTAAGTGAGTACCAACTGTGCTGCAGTTGGAATATAAACTGTTCACCAAAGGCCCTCAGGCTGTGCTACTGCACAGGGGCAGAAGCTCCCAGGACAGGCACCCTCCTGTGAGTGTGAGCTCGGGGGCCACTGGGAGGTGACCTCAGGATGCTTACAGGATGCCTGTCCTCCTCCACTCTCTGCTTCCAAGCTGCCATGAGCCAACGGCCTCCTCCGCCATGTGCCCTCCATGGTCAGCTGCCTCACACTAATGGGGCCAATGCATGATGACCTGAAACATCCAGAACTGATGAGCCAAAAACAAACCTTTCTCCACGTGTGTTGATTATCTCAGGTATTTTGTCACAGGGACAGAATTCTAACATAAAACTATATGAAAAATAATAAAGCACAAGGAATTCAAACACATGATCATAATAGCAGCCAAGTCAGAAACAAATAAATGGACAAATGCACTGAAAAGAACTAATGCTACAAAAACAGCCTTGAAACCTTGGAGCCAGCACACCCTGCAACAGCAAGCTCTGACAGCATCCTCACACCTCCATCAACTAGAACAGTGGGGTAGTGCTTGTGGCATTCAGTGAAATCTAAGTTTTCCCAACTGAAAGAAGTTAAAAGCCTTGTTAACTTTCCTAATGGAACTATACTGAAAACCAACCAGGAAAACAGCAGCAATCCTGAAAAGAAAAGCAACAGAATGTAAGCGAAATTTGTGGCCAAACCACATTCAGAGTTAGACAAGGAATCATTTCAAGGTTTAAATGACGCAAGACACATGACAAACATATAACAATGCACTTTAAAAACTGTTCCAAAGAAAGTCAATGTAATCAATAACACAAGTTCGTAGAAACAATAAAGACTATGGTATAAAAGAAGAAAAATTATTTACAACTCTAACAAGACAATGTTTTACCTTACCTCAAATATTTGGAAAATGTACAGAATTTACATTACAAATAAAATTGATACAAAAAGTAGAAACTTGAATAGGACTCTAAGGGAATAAAAGATGATGACTGCCATACTTAAATAAAAGGAGACTGGGGCCAGGGAGACAGCTCAGTGGAATAAGTGCTTGCCTGAGAAGCCCAAGGGCCTGAGTTTGATCTCTGGTACTACCAAAAAAAAAAAAAAAAAAAAGGAGACTGAGCAATTCCAAATATGTTTCTCTACCTGCATGTTCAAATAGCATTCCTTTTCTATAAAGAGAATAAAAAATATTTAAAATGATACAGAATTTCAAAACATGATAGGAAATCAACAATGGTTGTTATATTGTATATTGTTACCTTCAAAGTAGCTGTTCAGATTATCAGATATAAGCATGTAAAATTGCTTAAATAAAATAAAATAAGGGTCAGCAAGATAGCTCAGTGGCACAGGGACCAGGGCTCGATCCCCAGCACCACATGCCTGGCTGGCCCCATCCATGGGTACACTGAGCCTGCCACTAAGTCTGGGCCAGGTGGCGCATGTCTATAATCCCAGAGCTGGGGAGACTGAAAACAGGAGGATCACTGCAAGTCTGAGCTGTGTACTGAGACTCTACCAAATACATAAAATAAATAAATGTAAATAAAATAAAAAATAAGCATTAACTGCTCTTTTCAATAAACAAATAGAAATTAATAATACAATTATCTTAGCTCTCTAGTGTGTGTATATTTTCCTTCTTTTCTCCTTTCCTCCAACCTAGTTGTTCTTTCCTTTTAAGTAGTTTCTTTCCCTTTCACAATATCTTTGTACCTTTGAGATTTTATTTACTCTTTCAGTTTTTTACACTAGGGAAACAATTTGATGTTTACACATAAAGATCTGATTTATTTAACTTATGAGTGAGGTTTCAGAGGCAACAGTGATGGCAGGGGTGGTGGCAGCACAGCAGAGAAGCAGAAATGGGGGAGGGAAAGCCTTTATTGACTCTAAACACATGGAGAGGACTGAGGGCAGGGAGAAGGGCGGATCCTCTGACCTGAGACAGGGAGCCTGAGACTTTATGGGCTTTTGCCGGGGGAGGAGTTTGAGGGGAAGGTTTAGTGACGTATAAGGAGCTGATTGGAGGCTCCCTTGTGTGGGCGGGAAAGGTCAAAGGAAGGTGTACCCTGGGCTGGAGTGGGGAAGGAGGAGGAAGTGGTCATTGGGAAGATAAGCTGTTGTTTCAAGTGCTTTAGCCATATTAGATGACCACCATAATAATTCAGCAATACTAGGGCCATAACCTATCAATAAGTATAGTCTCTAAGTTGCATCTATTTACCTATAAAACCTTCATATTTATCTTTATGCTAAGCATACTCCACTGTATAAAAATACCAGATCAAAGCAGCCAAATACCTCAGTGGATTAAAGTGCAGCAGACGCAGGGGCCAGGGTTTGGATCCCTGGGCCTGCGATGCCAGCCCCGCTCCCAGGGCACGCTGGGACAGCAATTGAGACAGGGCATGGTGGCAAGCGCCAGTAATCCCAGCTCTTAGGAGACTGTAAATAGGTGGATCACTATGAATCCGATCTAGTATTGAGACCCTGAACACCCTGGAGACCCTTCCCTAAAAATAAAAAAAATAAAAAAATAAAAAAAATGACTTTTATCCATCCCTCAGTTGATGGGCATCTGGGTTATTTCCAAGATTTAGCTACGTCATATTGCACTGCTATACATGTGAGTGCACATATATTGCTGTGGTACATTTTCCATTCTTCTGGGAAAATACCGACAAGAGGAATAGCTGGGTCAAATGGGACCTCTAATTTAAGCTTTTTGAGGAATCTCCACACTGATTTCCACAGTGGTTCTACCAGTCTACACTTCCACCAGCAGTTGAGAGTGGTTCCATTTTCCCCACAGCCCTTCCAGCATTTGTTATTAGATGATTTTTTGATGATAGCCATTCTTTCTGGGGTGAGATGGAATCTGTATTGTTTTAATTGGCATTTCTCAAATGACCAATGATGAACATTTTTTCATGTATTTATGTGCCATTTGTATTGCTTCATCTGAGAAGTGTATACTCATCTTAGATGTCTATTTTTGGACTGCGTCTTTGAATTAGGGGCCTGTTGTTTAAAATAATTTTTATGTGTTCTACATAGAAGTCCTTTTTTAAATAACATTCTTGTTCACTAATGTAAGAGATGCTTTTGAGCAACTTTGGAACAGTAGTCCTATATATCTAAATACTATATGTGAGACATACATGCGTGATATATATCTCAAGCTATAGTTTTTTGTTGTTTTTGTTGTTAGAAGAAAAAAAAAAACAAAAAAAAACACCAGTATTTCCAGTGGCCTTTATCTCTCTTAGCCTCCTCATGTAACAAGATTCTATTATAGCACTGTCTGAATCAATTCTACAGCAGTGTTTCTGGCCTACTTCTCTGGAATGACTGGGTCACTTGTACAATGATATTCTGTTTTGGTGACAGCTACTTCTCAAAGGGAAGACACCGTACTAGAACTTTTTCAGATCCTGACAATCTGTGTTGCTAATTTCTAATTTAATTCCATGGTGACTTTGCATTATTTCAATTCCCTTAACTGTAGTGGGGAGCTATTCTAAGGCCTTGGCTCCAGTCTATCCTACAGTGTCCCTTGTGTGCTGACAATGTGTATTCTATAGAGGTTAGGTGGGGTGTATAGGTTCAGCTGGTTTAAAGTGTTGTTAGTGTTCTGTTTCCCCACTGACCTCCTACCTAGAAAATACCAATGGGGCACCTAAGTCTCTACTAATTAGTGTTACATTGTCACTTCAGCCACCATTCATTTCTCCCAGCTTTTGCTTCATGTATTTTGGGGCTCAAATGTTATGACCAAAAAAAAAAAAAAAAAAAAAAAAAAATTTAAATGTACTTGGTGCAGGGTCTCGCTACGCAGCTTGGACTCATAGTGATCCTCCTGTTTTCAGCTTCCCCAGCGTTGGCTGGGATTACAGGGGTGCTCCACCATGCCCAGGCTCAGTGGCTGGCTCAGCCCACCTGTGGGCGGGGCCAGTGCAGCATGCAGTGCTGGGAATTGAACCCCACTCCCTGTGCTTGCCTAAGCAGGACTTACTCCGCTGAGCTATCTTGCTGGCCCTGTTAGACAAATTTTTATGAATAACTATTACATCTTCATGGCTGATTGTTTTTTCCATTATTAGAAAATGTGTCTCATCACTAGTAACATTTTTTTATCTTGAAGTCTCTTGTCTGATACAACAGCTTTCTAACACTTTTTATCTAAATTACATTTAAAATGTATGTATCTTTTTTTCTGATTTTTTTTTCTTTCAATATACTCATGTCGTTGAATCAAAAGTGTCTACAGAGACAGCACAAGTTGGATCTTCTAATCTTGTCTCACAATCTTGCTGTCTGACTGAACCGTTTAACCCATTTACATTATTATGTTATCACTGACATAGCTAGGTGTATGCCTGCTATTTAACTTTTCTGTTCTGAATAATGTGTTGTTGGTTCATTTACTTGTCCTTAATTGCTGTCCTTTACATTAAGTGAATATTTTCATACCAATTTTAATTTTTAACATTTTTCCATATATCTTTTAAATTATTTCCATCATAATTTCTTTAGGTCATAGCTTACATTTTAATTTATATGAATCTCTTCACATTTAAACTCAATTTCAGTGAGACACGGAAACATTATGCATATAGCTTATTTTCTTTTCTCCCTGTTTGTAATATTATGGCTGCCCATATTACATCTACATTATTTCCCAGTAACGTGTTGCTATAATTACACTTTACATAACTACACACTAGAAAGTCACCATCAAAAGGAAAGCACACGTATACATACAGCATGTGTTCTAGTAACATTTTACACATATTTCTGATGAGCAATCTGCATGAGTCCAACAAGAACCCCCACAAGTAAGACCAACTTTGTCAAGATGGGACCTCTGGCTATGCCATAGCCAGACTGGCAGAAAAGAAACTGAAAAGTAACCACAATTGATGAGAGTTGTTATGAATTAAGGACATTTATTTTTGTAATTTGTTCTAATGATGTATAATGAACAGAAGAAGATAGAAGTCTCAACACTACTGAGATAAGTGATAGTTATAATAAAACCAAATACTCTGACATATTCTTGTAAGCTTAATTAGGAAATTACCTGGTAGAAGGCTTTTAGTCTTGAATAAAACACTAAGTTTACAGCATAGCAGTCATGTTTCTCTGCTCTGAAACACTTCCAAATTAACTTTTTTATTTATTTTTCCTCCCCTTTCATGAGAAAGATTCCAAAGACCTTAGTGCTTTTTCTAAGAAAGGTCTGAATTTTCTTAGCTTAGGGTTAGGACTCACTCCATGCCAATTTCTCTCCTAATATAGTCGAGGCCACAAAAAGAACACAATATGATAATGATTCCACCAGGCACTATGTACTGAGATCTGCTCTCCAACATCATTTTAAAGCATTTTTCAAGCCACAGCCATTGGCAGCTTGAAAGCAACCTTCAGAAAGCCGAAATTCTCTATTCTTGAGGATATCACTGTCTTATAGTGGGTCAAAAGATGTTACCACACGGGTGAGGTGACAAAGTCCTAGCCTTCAGGGTTAAGGAAGAATCCACTGGTAGCTGTCCACAGACTCTATTAACAGTTTAAAAACACACCCTTACTTTTGCTACTGTGGCATAAGTTATTTGTACATATCTTGAACCAGATAACTTAAGATACTGAAAGAAGCAATTTACTTCAGATAAGCAATCCACGTTCCAGCAGGAGAAATAAATTTCTATTTAATTACTCTTGAGAAATTAAAGCAACATTACACACCCATCAAAACTCCTACCTCAGGGGGCCGGGCAGATGGCTCAATAGAATAAGAGCTTCCCTGGCAAGTGCAAGGGCCTAAGTTCAATCCCCGGTTCCGCAAAAAACAAAACAAAAAAAAAAGTCCTACCCCAGGGAATCCATCCTTTCCAGTACCAACCCAGCTACCTTCATCATTACAATTAACGTCTGCCAAATATTGCCTCGATGCACAGATGCACACAACTACAGGACATGTGGGAAACCTGGGGTCAGGATGCCGAGAAAACCTCAGCTAAAGGGGGTATGAGAAGGGCTGTGTGGCAGAGGACAGGAATAAAGGAGGGAAGGGGAAAGAGGGGAAGGGAGAAAAAGGAAGAGGAGGGGCCGGAGGGGTAGGAGCAGCAGCAGCAGCAACTGTGGCAAGATGAGGCCCTCAGAAATTAAGCAGACATTCCCACATCATTGAAGGGTCCTGCTAAACAGCTACTAGGGTCAACCTAAAGGTTAGGTGAGGGCCAACTGAAATAAACTCCTGCAAACATAAGCCCCTGCTCCTGCCCATTTCTGGAGGTTTGTTTCTCAGATTCCTCTAGGCTATCTCCCCAGAGGACACAGCAGCCTCCCTTTACCCACCACCTCACTTTGCCTGATTTTAGTTATCCATAGTCAAACAATCTGAAGAAATGAAGGCCACAAAAAGAACACAATACAATTTTTGTGAAGATTCTAGAAATGCATACTACATGTTTCAAGTGACTTCTGTTAGGGTTCCACTGTTAAAAGTTGCTCCTTTATTACTGATTACTGGTGTTCATCATTTGCAGTGCTAGTATCATTTGTACACAAGTGTTCTCCTGAAAGTCACATGTAGTCACTGGGGCAGACTTCTAGACTTTGTGATTAACTGAGCATCCAATGCCGGGATTATGGGTGACTGCTGCTAGGACTATGGGTGTGAGTGCTAAATGCAGTGTAAGTAAAGGAGAGACTTGCTTTCTGCTTCTGCACTACAGCTGCTGCTCTTCCCTTTGCTCTTGGCTGTTTTCCAACACCAGGAACAGTTGTCCTCTGCCATGTGCCCTCTGCCATGCGCCACTCTGCCTTGGAGCCAGGGGAGTAGGGAATGAAACTTTCACTAACTTTGAGCTAACAAACCTTCCCTTCTTTAAATTTGGGTGTCGTGTATTTTGTTCCAGCAGCGAGAGAAAAGGAACTGAGACAAGTGCCTCCTTTAGAAGCTGACCTTTACCTCAAGGGTGTAACAATACTACAGGGCTCGGGCCCCTGTGACTACTGCACTGGACTAAGCTCTGCTTGGTTACTACACACATCTGTCTCCATGTTAATTTATTCAGTCCTTGTCCTCCCTTTTCCTGCTCATCCACAGAACCACATTTTGGTACTGGAAAACTTTTGGCTCTGAGTTGGTTTTGAGGGGTTTTTTTGCTCCCAAATCTTTTGTTCCCTGACATAAATTTCACATTCTATGATGAGTGGTTAGGGCAAAATTCTAAGTTATCATCCTTCAAAGTCTGATACACTTATGTACTGCACAGCCCATAAAATACATTCTGAATATTTTTGGTAAAACAGTACTTCGTTATTTCCATAGCTGTTTTGCTTTGTAGTATTTTTGAAATGTATTTTCTAGACTCCTTCCCTCCCGTCTACTTCCTTCTCTCTCCTGCCATTACATTCCCCAGGTTCACACCACACGCCAGGTGCTTTCTTCAGGACACACAAGAGAGGCAACAGAGATAGGAGCCTGCTTCATTTTTCACAGGTTTTGTTGTTTGCTCTTATAGAGAGCATAGCAACAAAGTAGAGCGAAGCCTAAATAAATCCACAGCAATGTACATTTTCCCTTTATCTTCCTGTAACATTTGTGTAGAAAATACTGAGGCATACAGCACAGATTCAATTACCTAAGAACAGAAGAAAAACAAAACCTGCCACCCATCATTCCTCCCTGAATCCTCCTGAACCTGTAAGACCCATTCCTGTGTTTCTCAGTCCCCAGGGAGCCTGTCCCCAGTACACCTCAAATCTACAGATTATTATATTAATTACTCTTGTCAAAAAGTGAGGCAGTATTCATACATATTTAATCGGATCTAAGACAAATGAGCTCCAACATTTTAATTTCTCTAAAATCAGGATGCATCTTCTAATCGAATGTCGGAGCATTGTGTTGAAACCTAATTGCAGTGCTTTTTTCCCCTTGCTAAGTAGTTATTATACATTTTATAAACAACATTCTGAATCTGATGTTATATGCTATACAAATACACAAAATGCATCTTTTATGAATTATCCAATAAGATTAAAATCATGTTAGCTATTTAAGTATCTAATTATTAGCTCCATACATAGCAATCACTGACACTTAGAAAATACTCAGAATTTCTGCCTTACATGTTCCATTAGGAAGTGAAATTTTAGGATTTTGTGCTCAAACACAAGAAGGACAAAGTATTTAAAGGTACTTATTTTATATTAATGTACTAACGATGCTTGCTTCTATCATTATGCAAGTCATCTTTTATAAAATTGGCATAGTCTATCTGAAAGGCATGATCTCTAGGATTTACGCTTTTAAATCCCAAAATACTGACAGGGTTCACAGTGATACCTTTATTTTACAAACATGGCACAAATAATGACATCAGTACTAATTTCTCTGTGATGCAGGTACACAGCCTTCACTGTCTTTACACCAAGAGAATGTTTCAGGAACCTGAATACCTAAATTTGAAATTATAAGTAACGTGATATGAAAAGCATCAGGAGATGACTCTCTTTCCCCAAGCCAAAACACTGGCTGCTGTCTCCTCACGGGCATTCTGGGAGGTGCTGATGCCAGCGTGCATCAAACCCAGGCATCTTGCTCACCAGTTCAGACTTCAAGACAACTTGGGCAAGGGCTAGAGTACGGTGGGGCCAGCAGGGGGAGCCCTCTAGGGCTAGACCTTTTCCTTTCTAGTTACCAGAGCCAAAAATAAAGGAAGCAAGGTGACTGGCACAGAATATAGTTACTCAATAAAGGAATAAACCAAGAACTCTGTAAGAAAAAAATGATAAATTTTTAGGGTTCTTAGTATTCAAACATGTTAATAGTTATTGAAAAGAAATTCACATTTAATATGCTCATTAAAACATGTGTACTTATAATTAATTTATAAGCTCAAGGACCACAAACTTTCAATAACATATACTGCCCCCACCAGCCCCCCCATTAAATATATTTGTCACAGCTCGGACTTATGATCCTCCTGCTTTCAGCCTCCCCAGTGGTGGAATTACAGGCATGTGCCACCATGCCCAGTCTCAGTGGCTGGCTCAGCACACATGGGGGCGGGACCGACATAGCATGTGGTGTCAGGGATCGAACCCTGGGTCCCTGTGCTTGCCTAAGCAGGCGCTTAGTCCACTGAGCTATTTTACCAGCCTAATAACATACTAAACTGACTAATATCAATTTAATAATAAAACCAGTACATTCCTTTAAAAACATATAAAAAATAAAAAATAAAAACATAAACACTTCACTAATATATTTCACTAATTTTTCCTCCTTGTATCAGTGTAAGCTGTTAATGTCCTTCCAAGTTTATAGCATCCTAAATAAGCCTAAGTTTTGTTCTACTGCACATATTTCCCAATATTTAAATATGCTAAATATTTTCATCTTACCTTAAATTGTACTAACACTACTCATTTTAATTTGATAAAATCTGTCCAACTTTTCTATCATGCCACCTAATTTTTTATCTCATGAGGTAGACTGAAACTCCTAATTATGAAACATGCTCTCCCATTTTCTTACCTATCATATTCAGAATTCTTAAGGAGAATGTCACTAGCATTGAATTTGTCCTTGTTAACATGGCCAATAGCATTAAATCATACAGTGACTCTAAATTGGTGTCTATGTTTTATAAGAAAGTAGTTGAATAACGCTTTTTCCTTTGTACTGGATAGGTGCAGTCTCATGATCTGTTCTACTGCCCCTTCTCAGTCACTCTCACCTTCTATCTACATGGTCCAATACTACACAAGAAGTGACCTACCTTGAGCTGCCTCACTAACAGAAGGTATCAGGGCACACAGGACGGCGTGCTGACGAACATGCGTAGATCTTCTGATTGCTCAGAGCAAGCAGACTGCTATCCAGGTAATACTAGTACAGCTTACCTCACTGTATTTGGTAACTGCTATCAATTACTTACATGTTTATACTCTATAATTCTCACACACAAGGTTAACATAGATGATTTAACAAAAACTTTTCTAAACAAAACTTTTGAGAGCTAGAATATACAATGTCAAAGACACCAGTGCTGCTACAAAGAAAAGTCCTGGTAATGAATTGCCTATGAAAGTATCTTTTCAGGCTGGAATGATGGCTCAGTGGAATAAGTGCTTCCCTGGCAAGCACAAGGGCCTGAGTTCAATCCCCGGTTCCACCAAAAAAAAAGAAAAAGAAAGTATCTTTTCAATGTTAAACACTTCCAAGAGAAGATGTTATCATTTATATCTACAGGTCCCCCAAGAGTATCATGTGCTCACAGGGCCATGGGTTCATAATATTCATTGTTGGGTTAGTCTACTAGTGGGTGTGTGACCTGGAGAATCTACCTCCCTCCTCCCTTGGCTGCCTTCTTCCTCCTGCCTGCCATGCCATGAGCAATTCTCCTCTGATACCGCCGCCCTGCCTTGGAGCCAGCAGACCACAGGCTGAAACCTCTACGAACTATGAGCCAAACAAGAAACTCCTTATCTTTAATTTGTGGTGTCAGATATTATGTTTCAGTAATGAGAAAGTAAGACAGATGTATACAGTCCTTAGATAATTTACTGAACTTGATAACTTTAAAACAAAATCAGGCTAGGAAAAATTATTTAAAAATAAAATTACAGACCTTTTGATAGTAAGCTTAAGAAGTTTAAATATCATGACCAAACTCATTATCCAATAAATTCAAGTTAGTTTCAAGCATTAAAAAATCAAAGAATAAAAACCACAGATCATGTGAATAAAAAGAAAAAAACATTTACCTGATAAAAAAGAACAACTTATGAATAGGAAGGGATGTTGGTGAGCTCAGGATCTTCACTCCAAGCAACATTCCTAGCCTTTCTTTTTAAGCAACACTTTTTTTTATTTTGAGATAAAGAGTCTCAGCAAGCTGCAAAACTGCCAAGGTTAAGCCCAAACTCATATTCCTCGTAACACAGCCTCTCAGACTGTTATGCTAAGATTCCAGGCACTCACCACCACACCTGGCCATGTATGATTTTTTTTTAATTAAAATTGCCAATGAAAAAACAGGTGATAACCCATTTGACAATTAAGAAATATGATACACCGCTAGAAAAGCAAACTTTTCAATAATAAAGATTAGAAGCACTGTCCTTATTTTTTTATTTCTTATGGATACAGCCTTGATTTTGACATTTTAACTGTCTTTATTCCATATAATGAATGGATAGAGAAATTATATTACTATTCTATTACATAGACTGATATTAAAGTTGGGTAACCAATTTGGCTGGTAAATTGGAAGTTAGAACAGCATGAGGAAAATAAAAAATAGAATTCTTTTTATGTGAAGCCACAGGTTACAAAATTGGAAGTCTTCACTGTTAAGGTTTAAAATTATCTCATTCATATTACAATGCACACACCAATACGTTTGGCACATATTCACAACAGAATGTCGTGTTTTCCACCTTATCAGATATGCATCAATCCTGTAATGCGCTTAATAAATGGTTGAGATTCACAGTCCTTTTTTTTTTTTTTTTTTCTATACTCTATTTCTTGAGAATGGAAGCTAAATGAACTCTACCTTATGAATATTTTTCAAGCCAGGAGAGTAAGTGCATCCTTTGGTAACAGAACAACATGTCCGATTGTTGGCTCTATGGCCACAGGTCTGATCAGGGTTACAATGCATTTATCAAAGGTGTTAATTTGATAAGACCATCACCATTTTTTTTAATTTCAAAAAAAAAAAAGTTACAAAGTAGGCTGGTAAGAGTTATAATCATTAATATATTGCGCTATTGTATTTATAGTAGTCAATCAGAGTATAAGATATAGGCAAGATATCTTCTCTGAACAATATTAGCACAAGCCTTTCTTCTCAATGAATTTTGAGAAACTAGCTATATAACTCTTAACTATCTTGTGTACAAATGTTTTTCTTTTTCCCTTCCTTTCTTTCCCCCATCAGTTTTTTCTTTTAAACAGTTTCTTCATAATTCACCATCTACATTGCAGATCTAGGACCTTAATTTACTAGTTCAGCTTCTCACGAGACAATATGATGTTTACACATGTGCGTCTGATTTACTTACGAGTATGGTCTCAAGTTGTATCCATTTACCTATAAAAGTCTCCAATTTATCCTTCTTTATGGCCGAGTAGTACTCCGTTATAAAAAACATCTTTTTAATCCACTCTTCAATTGATAGCCAGCTGGGTTGTTTCCAAGATTTAGTTATTACAAATTGGAAGCACTGTTTTTATTTATTTTTTTAAAGTTTTATTTTTGTGTGTGTGTGTGTGTGTGTGTGTGTGTGGCCAGCTCAGCCCACCAGGGGGCGGGGCTGGCTGGCATGTGGTGCTGGGGAATTGAACCACGGTCCCTGTGCTTTGCTAAGCTTGATCTGAGTAGGTGCTTTAGACCACTGAGCCATCTCACCAGCCCCAGAAGCACTGTTTTTAAAAATCACAAACAAGAAAAGGGTGCCAACACTACTGTTTTATGTCAGCATTTTATTGGAGGCAAGCGAATAAAACAAGAAAAGTAAGAGCAATGGTTTCAAAAGCAAAAAAATCGAGGGCCAGCCAAATAGCTCAGCGGATTAAAGCACCTGCAAGCAGGCGCAAGGGCCTAGGGGTTTGATCCCTTGGACTGCTGTGCTGGGCCCGCACCCAGGGTGCGCTGATATCACAACTGAGACTGGGTATGAGGGGGCGTGCCTGTAATCCCAGCTCTTGAGAGGCTGTAAACAGGCAGATCACTACGAATAAATTCTAGTAGTGAGGCCCTGAACACCCTATAAATGCCCGCCCCCCTGCCACCGCCAAAAAAAAGCAAAAAATCTAAACTTCAATCACTTTGAGTTGACAGGACAAGAAGACATTCACAAAGATTTTGGGATAAGTAAGAATTCATCAAGATGACTAAAGTAAGAACTAATTCATAAAAATATATAACTATTTATTTGCTATCAAGAATTAGAAAACTTTCAGGGGAAAAAAAAAGAGGGGAGAAGGGGAGAGAGGGAGTAAAACACAGACAAACCAACAAAAACCAAAACTCGGGGGGAGGGGGGGCTGGGAACAGAGTTAAGGACAGAGCACTTAGCACACTCACGGCCCTGGGTGGCATCCTCAGCAATGAAAAAACCAAAATGACGGGGGCAAAGCCAAATAACGTCCCACAAAACAAACTCAAAAAAATAAATACAAGAGTGATGGGAAGAAAGTTTAGAAAAAACAATGTATGCATAGGACAGTTGAAAATGGTGAAAATGGTCAGTTTGCCCAACTCAGTCCCCAACAAAACTTCAAGTGTTTAGAAGTGATTCTAAACTTTAAATATTTCAAGTACTTTAAATGTCTAGGGAAAAAAAACCCTAGAAATAGTTAAAGCATTTCTGAAGATGAGTAACGTAAGGGATGTTTACCATTATATATATTTATACTTTATTTTGCACTACATAAAAGGAAACAAAAGCAATAACACATTGTAATATTAATGTAAGCAAAAAACAAAAGAAAAAAAGCTAAGAAACTCATTCATATGAGAAGTTAATATAAAGCAGACAAGAAGGGTTGGGGAGATAGCTCAGCAGCATAAGCCCCTGCCTGGCAAGTGCAAGGTCCTGGGTTTGATCTCCGGCACCATATGCTGTGCTGCCTCTGGAACCCCAGACACACCATGCCAGCCAGCAAAACCAGGCGTGGTAGCGCACACCTATCATCCCAGGGCTGGGGAAGCTGAAAACAGGAGGATCAGTACAAGTCTGAGCTGTGTAGCCAGACCCTGTATCCCCCAACAACAACAACAACAACAAAAAAAAAAACCCACAAAGCAGACAAGAAAAACACAGTCAGTCTGCAATACCATGCTTATTACTGCACCACTCACATCAGCCAAGAATTGGAAACATCAATAGCTGACAAAGAGATAAAACACTACCTCCACACAGAGCACCATTAGGCCTTAACAAGAAGGAAATGCTGCCATTTGCAGCCACATGGAGATCACTATGCCATCTGGGCATAACAGAACAAGCACTCGTGATCTCACATATGCAGGGCACCTGAAAAGCAGTGGCCAGGAAAAGCAGAGGAGAAGAAAGTTGAGAAATAGGGGTCAGTGTACATTAAGTTATAGTTACAGGAATGGGAAATTCCAAGAAGCTAGAGGAAAAGATTTTGAATATTTTCACCACAAAAAAATGATAAATGTTTGAGGAGACAGCTATACTTAACATGATTTACACATTACACAATATACATCTATTACAACATTACCTGCTACCCTATTATATCTAGCTAAAACAAATTTAATATATAAATACAACACAGTGAAAAATGAAAAATTTCAATACAAGCAATAGTTATTCATTTGGAAAAAACATAAATAGTAATAATAATTCCCACTTTATTAAAAATGCATCTGAAAATCAAATATAGATACAATTTTAATCTAAAATGTGAAAATCTTTTAGATGAAAATATATACCACACAGACCCAGTCTTAGCCCAGGTCCGGTGAGTGTGTGGGAGAGCTTCCTGTTACCCTGTGCTGGCAGAACCAGTCCCAACACAGGCACAGCGTGGGCCAGACCCTCCCTCACCCCCTTGGGCCGCCCCCAACCACTCCGCAGTACCTGCCCCACCCCGCCCGCCCAGTAGGAATTTCTGCCGCATTCCGGAACCCCCAGACGCAGTCCTAGCCCAGGTCCTGTGAGTGTGTGGGAGAGCTTCCTCTTCACCCTACTTCACCTTGCCCCCTCCAGGTACAGCTCAGGCCTGGCATACACGCCTGGAGTGTAACCCTGCAGCTGCAATCCCTGCAGAGAGTTTAGAGGATAGATCCACCCAGCTAGTCCAGGAGCAGAACATCTTGCCACA
>NW_004524599.1:6706095-6721715 GCF_000260255.1 Octodon degus
AAATCCTGAGGGGATTTCACTGACCTTCTCAGACCAAAAAGCTACAACTCTTGTTGCATAGGTCCTGCTTTACCTTGGTCTTACCCATCCAGTAGAAAAGTATGAAGACGCAATATAGGAAGTAAAGCCATGTTGTTATGTTGAGCTGTGGTGGACTCAGGTCAATAATTTCTGACACTGCCAGTTAAACAGAAGACCCAATGCTATTATGGGCTACTGGACTCTTTTAGAATATTTTGCTGAGTTTACACATCTATGATATTCAAATAACGGAACTTAGAAAAAAGGGGTATACAGATGAATGTCCATTTTGTATCTGTGTATTTAAAGTGGTTGGGATAGATATATAGTTACATTCTCTTAATGAATAGAATGATTTGTTCTAATGTTCTTTGTAAATAGGATCTCAGGTCCGCATCTTGTACAGCAATTAACCACTAAGAAGAATATATGCAGTGTGTTGGTTATTGAAACTGTCCTACCGATTTGATTTGAAAGTGTCTCATTGCTATCTGTTTATCAATAAAATTATGAAAAAAATATATATATACCACAGAGATGGCAAGGATCTAGGGATGGAGGGAGATGGGAGGGGAGGGATGGAAAGGACAAGAGGATTAAAATATGCTACCAATTCTCCTTGATGAGCATATTTATTGTGTATCACAAACATACTAATTGAAAAAAATTAGAAAATATGGAAAAATACGTAAGTTTGTGGTAGGGAAAATTTTTTCTTTATAAACACATAAATCCCAAAAAAGTAATCATAAAATAGAGATTAAACAGGCTGACAATGATAAAATCAAGAATTTCTATTTACTAAAAGGTACTTTAAAGAGGAAAATTAATCCAAAATCTAAGCATGTAAAATAGGTAAAGGTTTTATCTATAATCTGTAATCTAATACATCCTAAGAAAAAGACAAAAAAGTTAATTGTTTGAAAAAAAATACATGAAAGACTCTGGCAAGTATGTCATTAAGGCAGAGCACAAATGAAGGCATGTTTGACAGTAGTTTCAAATTACACAGGAGGTCATTAGCCTGAAGTTGTGGCCTTATTTTGAGTTTCTATTCAACATACTGCAATTTGTCTTGTGGAGTATATGGAATTGAACCTCACCTTTTCTTGGTAACTTATACCTGAGCTTCAGCCACCCAGAGGCAGCCCACTGAACAGACTTTGCCCATATAAAGCAGATACCTACCTAGCTGTGCCCTCGGTGACCCTGTTCTTTGTTTCCGTGTTCCTTCTCCCACTGTTAGGGAGAGCTGTGTGAAACTCTTAGGGTCTAAGTTGCCAGATTCACGAATTGCTCTTTGCTTGAAAAAACTGTTAAACTTAGTGGGTCTTAAGTTTTTCTTTCAATATGAGTAGTCAAGGAAAAATCATGAGCAAAATAATATGGTACTTTATAACCACATAGCTAGAAAGTTTCAAAGACTGAACATGTATTATAGAACATAAATGTGTTATTAATGGTTAGGAAATAAAAAAGGAATTTTACAAAGCTTGAAAACTGTTTAGTGAGGTAAATATTCACATTTCCTATGCATCTCCTAGAAAACTCACAAACAGGTACCAGGATAGTAAAATACTCCTAGGTGCACTAATTATAATAGAAAATTGTATAGACAGAAATAATAACTCAAATCCATTATAGAGAAAGGGACAAAAAAGAAAAATCACACCACACAGTGAGATGTTACTACAGCAATGAAAAGCAGCAGCTATAGCCAATAACATGGATGAGCTAAATAACAGCATGGACTGAAAATGCCACAGCAGACTATACACATTTCGTTTTCAAAGCCCAAATCAGGCAAAACTAAAATTAAAAAACACATTGTTCAGAAATACCTACTTCTGTGGGATAATTATTTATTTAAAAGCAATGAAATGATCCCAAAGTTGAAAACAACAAAAACCTTCCAAAGAGGCTGTGGGAAGAAATGAGACCAGTGTGTAGCGGATGGAACAGTCCTGGCAATGCTCCAGTTCTTAAATTGGGATTATTTTTATGCTTTGGAACTAAATGTGCTGCATATATTAATTTTTAGATATCACATAGTATATGATAAAAATTTAAAGCAAAATCTTAAAATTGAAACTTATTCAAGAAGTAGTACATAAAAGCTAACTAATCCTAGACAATCTCTTTCTTTCCAGTTTATTTTATTCACATTTCATTAACATAACAGTGACAATCATCATTTTGCTTAAATCCTGCTCAATAATTGTAAAACTGGTTTCAAGAACAATGCACATTAAGAAGTATGCAGACAGCCCTGTCAGGAAGAACACATTGACGTTACGGAAAATTATCATGTAAATGTCACATGCTTATGTCTAGCCAAACAATTGATAGTCAAAGTAAACCACACTGAAGTCAACTGATTTTCATTTATAAACAGAGAAAAACAATACAACAAGTACAGGAACATAACTTGGTGCACTTCTTTTCTCTGTTGGTATATGAATGACAGTTTTTATGCAAGCATATTATGCTAAACAGATCAATCCTTCATTAGAATGTTAAAAAAACTTGTTTATAAATCTATCAATGACCATGTTCTTTTTCCTTTGATGAAGTTGATGCTTCTGACAATAAATTAGTTACTCATCATAACAAGGACAAAAAAAGGAAGAAATTTTCTAGTAAGTTAAAGATAACACGATCTTAGATGGGAACATTAAAAATGCTAAACAAAAACAGACATGGTTAAACTTTCACACTGAAATGAACAAAATTATGTGAAAAATACAGCGAAATGTGATCTATCATAGATGATTAATCATAACCTAAAAAACCCAAATGACTCCATATTTTATAATGTATTATTTGATTAAAAAATGAATTCTCTTTAGGAAAAATAGCTAACTTAATGCTTTGAGAAATATCAACTCTTTTATTAAAGACTTTTTCCTTGTATGATTAGGGAGGGATTGATATTATTACTTATATTTGGAAGGAAATATTTTTATTTGCCCAGAATTTCTGTGTAAAATGAAAACCAAATAGTAATTCTTAGCAGTGAATTGCACAGAACAGCACTCACTTGGTATTCATTCTGAGTCTTAACTAAGTGTAGCCTGCCAAATGTAGCCCACTCAGTTATTCTGAAGCTCATTATCCACTTTCTTTTTCTAGACCTTTTGTTCTGTGAGCTCCTTCCTATCAGGCATTTAGTTCGCTTCTGTGAAAACTTTGCTACACAAGTGAAAAAGAAGGAAAAGAAAGACAAGCTCATATTTATTCACTAGTTGAAGCTGTTCTAAACCATTACTAGATGTGAAAGAGGCTGACCACAGTGATAAAAATTTTAAAAGTAAGGTTTTTTCTTAATCTGAGTGTGCAACATGCCCCAGATGGACAATGAGTAGTCAATCAGTCTCTCAGGAACACCAAGCTGTGGCAACTTCTGCAACTTTCTAGCCTTGCTGCCCTACCAGAATGTCTTCAAAGATCAGGGTAAATCTGGGCCTTTGAGAGTTTTGTGGAAGGTAGAAGGGGGTGAGGAGAAGGAAGATAACTGAAGGCTGCTGCACATCACTTTATAACAATTAAGAAATCCCAAGCAATCCTGGAGGCTGCACGGGCTGCTCCAGGAGTGGAGAAGTAGGAGAGTGAACTCTGGGAATCACTTCCCTAGGTGGCCTTGAATGAACATGGTATCCTGGGGCTCTCTTTATAAGGCAAAGTCTTTTAAAAGAGTTTATCCTTTTATGTCAGTAAGCCTGAAGTTTGTGGGGTCTGTCCGTTATCTGGATATAAAAACTGGGCTTTTAAAAAAATATTAATCTTAGGGCTGGGGAGATAGCTCAGTGGCTTGAGGGCCTGCCTGGCAAGCATAAAGTCCTGAGTTCTATCCCCAGTACAAACAAACAAACAAAAACAACCAACCTAAATAAATAAAAATAAAATAAAAGAATATTAATCTCAGCAACCATGTTCCCTTTGGGCCAAACTTCACAAGTACTATACTTTTTTTGGCCATCCTATACATTTTTCAGTGACTTAGCTCTGCTTTTTGTTCCTGCTTCTCACTGGAAAGCTGGCTAAAAGCAGCCTACAGTACCCACGGTATTGCCAGAACATTGGACTATCTTGAAGTTTCCTGTCAGATGAGTCCATTACACTTAATCTCTACTTCCTGCAGTCTCAGGACACGGGCAAAATGAATAAGGATTTTTTATTTTTGTCCTTGCATGCCTTCAGGGCACGCTGGCCAGCGGGAGAGTTGTGAGGTTCGAACTCCAGCCACCTGAGGCTGACAGCTTTGTGGAAGCAGCCACTTAAAGGACTGAGCTAGGCCCAGGCTCCTAACATGGGCAAAATGAAGACAAACTTTTTGTCCTAGAGGATAAATGAACTCTAGCCTGACTGGCAATGGAGTTCTTGTTTCCAAATGAAGCCACCTGAGCTTGACCTTTACTGTCCTATTTTTATCAGTATTTAACCACCTGAGCTCTGAGCAGAATCCATCAAGTTCTGGTTTATAACATTTTAGGACTTCTCCAATCCACATCCCTAAAGCATTCCCTACTCTTCCCACAAACTAGTTTCAAAGGCTTCCAAACCACATGGCTAGGCAGAATCACAGTAACACCTGCTCTCTTCATACCATTTTTGTATAATCAGCTTTCCGCTGCTGGGAAAAAATACCCGACCAGCACAGCCTAGAGGAGAAGCAGTTTAATCTGGCTCATGGTTTTCGGGAATTCAGTCCATAGGTGGCTGACTCCAAGGCAGAAATGCATGGCTGAGGGCACAGTGAGCAAAACTGCTAATCTCATAGCAGCCAGGAAGCCGGGGGAGGAGAGAGGCTGGGGAGGCAAATATGCTCTCTAAAGCTATGTCCAACCCCAGCCAACTAGGCCTCACCTCCTACCAGCAAATCTAGTTACAAACTCATCAACAGATCAATCCCCTGATGAATACAATGCCACGATCCAACCACATACTAACAATTGACCTCTGCACACATGAGACTTTTGAGGGATGCTTTAAATTGAAACTATAAGCAAGAAATTGTTTTCCCTAAAGATGTCTAACCAGTAATCGATCTAGAGTTGGAAGAAATTTGAAAAAAGAAGGCTTTCCATTGGAATTCTATTCTGTACATTGCTATTGAAATATTTCACTATAATTATAAGATTTAACAAGGAAAATTGGATAGAAGATCATGAAAAACATGCTATGAGAACCTTACTTCCCCACAGTATTAAAAGAACACTACCAATTTTATTCACTTACAGATAGTATTAGAACACTATCTCCTATTGGTCTTCCCCTCTTACTACTTCTTGTATTTCCTGAAAAGATAATATGCTTTATATCATGAAAAACAATTTCTGCCATTTAAGTTTTGATTTTTGATACAAGATCACATTCATTGTAAAAATACATGAAAAATTACAAATTATGACAAAATAGTTATTCTTCCTTGCCTCTTCTTCCATCATTACAGATGTGTCTGCATATAAATCCTTTCATAGTTTGTCCAATTCCACATAAGCTTATATGGAAAAATATTTTGTTACTTCTACGCCATCAAGTGTGTGTGTACACACGCACACACACACATAATGGGTGCACACAAAATATCTGACTTCATTTAACCAAATAATTTGCTATAATTTCATTTTTACTTAACTATTTTTATTACCATCAACTGAAATAATTAATTTTGTTATATACCCAAATATGAATTTGCTACAATTTCCTCAACTCTTTTTACACTGCCTGACACTGAGGTTGTTTCCACTGTCCTAGGTGTTTTCTCATTACAAAGTCACTACAACCACCCAGGCACATGAGACCACGCGCAGGCAGGTGTGGACACCACATCGGGCCTGCTGTGCGGCCCTCACGGCACAACCTCAAGAGCAGGACTGCCACAGGAGCTGCAATCATCTTTCAGCGCCTACTGGCAATGATTCATGCATGAACACCGTTCCACAGTATCCCGTAGCTGAAGTGTTTCATAAAGCAAACTCTATAAAACTCCTGATACCAAATAAAACTTATTTCTAATTCTGTAGTATGTTTACACTGACTGATTCAGGAAGAGTGCAATCATCTCTTTGGGCATTTCTCCAAAAAGTCTGTATTGGGCCTGATTTTAATTTACCTTTTTTTGAAACTTCTGCCCCATTAAGTTCTTTTTGTGCTTCTTCAATTTTGTCTATAGGGGAAAAGAAAGAAAATTTTACAAGTCAATTAACCAAAAAGAATACATTAAAGCAAATACAGCACCTATAAACGATATCAAACACATAATTGGTGGATGAATTTATAAAACAAATGTGCATAAACAATGCAAAGATACATTCCCCCCCCTTAAATTTATTTTTATGTTAATCATTTCTTAGCCACAAAGATTATTTCCAATTAATTAATGGTTTCCCAACTAGTATACCTTGAATACTGAACTATACCTAAAAGGTATTTATTTTGTTATCTAATGAAAGTATCTAAAAATAATACTTTCCTTACTGAGTGCCCAACAGAGATTTTCTTAGAGATACGAATATCTACTAGCTTAGCAACAAGAACAAAGTCTGGTGTGATGATCTGGATGTGGTGTGTATCCTCCCAAAGATCATGTGCTAGAAGCTCGGCCCCAAGGTAACAGTGTTAAGTAGTGAAAACTTCAAAAGCAGGACAATTTGGGGAGTCTTTATGTCACTGGGAGCCATTGCCCTCAGAAGGCATCGAGGTAGTTCTTTAGATAAGGTCATTATAAAAGAACAAGCCTGTCCACTCCTCAGCCTCTCTAGTTTCCTATCTTGCCTGGTATCTCTTCCTCTTGGATGTGATCCTACCACAACGCCATCCACCATGATGTGATGTAGCCAAAAAAGCCCTCACTAGAGATAGCACCATGCTTTCAGCCTCCAAAACAGTAATCTATTTTTATTTTTTATTTTATTTTTTTTTCTGGAACTGGGGATTGAACTCAGGCCCTTACGCTTGCCAGGGAAGCGCATATTCCACTGAGCCATCTCCCCGGCCCCTAAAACAGTAATCTAAATGCATCTCTCTTGTTTGTAAAATACTCAGTCTCAGGGATTTTGTTATAATAACAGAAAATGGATGAAGAGATGGCCCAAGGCACAAGGCACACATGGAAAACAGAAAAGTATGAAAAACAAAGGAAATGATGAGCTAAAGAGTTGCATCATTTCTGGCCCTTAAAAACAGCAGAGTATCACAAAGTGTGAAGGCAGTGTGAAGACAGAACACTGTGTCACTAATAATATAGTATTATATTATGTACAGCTGACTATAGAATTTCTGTCTCTGCTCATAGCTTCAAGAGATAGACTTAACCTAGAAACTGGGAGTAGGAGGGAGACAAGTGTGGGCTTACAGCAGGTGGCTCTTTACTCTGAGGCTCTGGGCACATGTGGATTTTGTAAGTATGTACCCATGTTGAACTCCGGCAACAGTTCAGTTGAATTCTATAAGGTTATGCATACTTGATTATGATGACTTTAATTTCAAATTTTATGTTTGTCTAAGCACTTATTACAATACAGATAAAAAATTCCCAGGGTGCTATTTTGTACTGAATTGACTACAGCAGTAATAAATATACAGCATTGCAGACATCCCCATGAAAGTATAGTTTAGGTAAATACTCTCAAAATACTGTTTTTCCGCCCCTATAGATAATTAGGCTCTGCCTTGTGGCATACATTATCAGTCCCATGCTTTATATCACCCTCCTGGCCATAGAAGACATAACCTCTAATATTTTAAATAAACAGGAGCCATACACTCAACTTGGGTCCTACAAAAGCTTGTCTTTCCCCATCTTGTCAGAAAACCAGGAAATTAAAACACCTTCATTTAGTTATCAAACTCCCTACAACTGCATATTGGTCCCAGGGCGGGAGTGGTAGAATAAAGAACAAAAGCTAGTTTGAAATAGAACACATATCTCAGCAAGGGTCAAAAATAACTAAATCTCCATTCTGACAAATCCATCCCCCATAGCAATGTCCTATTTGTGTCCTGAAAATGATCAGATCCACAATACAATGGAGAGGAGTACAGGCAACTTCTAGAAACAGGACAGCTTGTCTGATTTACAAACTGCTATTATTTCTCATGAAATTATGTGTTGATACTGCAAATAGTCCTGGCAAAGAGCTCATTAAATTCAGCAACTAGCTGCTAGTGCTGAAATCCAGAGGTAGAAAACATGCTTAGCATACACCAGGCCTGGACATTTCCTCCCCAGGACTCCCCCTGCCAAAAAAAGTTTTGAGTTTTTACCATAAAGAAATGAAGAAGTGAAACAAATAAGTGAGTGGACAGATACATTTAGTCTGATTTAAACATTATAAAATGTATACATGTGTTGAAGTATCACATCTTGCTCTATAAATATGTATAATTTTTATGTTTTATGTAGCAATTAAAATGAAAATAATCAGTGCAAAAGAAACACAGAAACTGGATAAAGCACTTAGCAGCAACTTTTCCAAAAAATATATACCATGCATAAAATCTATATGAATGTGAGTAACCAAAGAATAAGAACCATGTCAAAAAAATACACTAAGTACATTTTAGATATTCAAATTGTAAGTAAATATATCATATAATTTAAAATATATTGACCTTGAGAGACATAATAAATGTAGTTTTATTACAAAAGCAACATTATTTTTATGCCCATAGTTTATCCAAACTTAATCATAAATAATACACATCTACATATCACACTCACATCAATGACTGTGCTTTCTAGAGTTTATGCACACATAATGTGATATTACATAATAAAAACACCTTTTCATTAATAGAATCAATTGTAGCTCAAAGCAATAGAAACTCATAATTTAACAAATATTTGAGAAACGGCTGCTATTTAGTGTACTCAGGCTAGCTATCTTTTGTTTGCACTTTGATACAAAGTCTCCCAAAATGACCTGTTTATATTTGCTCACAAAATACAGACTTTGCTTTTAAATTTTTCAATTAAGTTACCTTCTCTCTGGATAACAAAGGCATACAAATTTGTGCTGCTGACTTGGAACTTCTCCTGCATTGAATACAAGCATCTACTCAAACACTTTTACTTACAGCTCCAGTTCAATAGGTAAGTAAACTCTTCAATTAGTGAGCTATAAGAGCCATTATGAGAAAGCATTTCCTTCTGGCAGTTTTTATGGTAAATCCTGTTTATATTTAACTGTTCATTATTCTCCTGGTAAAATATAATATATTGTAAAAACCATCTCCAAACTTTCAGAAGAGTGTGGTCATTTACTATATGCTTGTGATTGGTTCATTTAATTTGTTATTATGTAAAGCATTTTTTTTCACTATAGGCTTTTTTTTTTTTTTTTGCTATGAACCAGAATTAAGAAATACATTTTCATACTCTACTCCATTACAAACATGTATATATAGTGTATGTGTATAGAATTGAGACACAACCTTACTTATATTCTCTCTATACTTTGTATGCTTTCCTCTTAAAAATGAAAAACAATGTCCTTGGCCAAACTACATGAACTTCAGACCTCTGCTGGACTGTAAACCTTCAGCTCAACACTCAAGAAGGAGCAATTCTAACACATCTTTTTCACCACAGTTTTATCACTAGTAGTACATTCCAGCAATACGTTCTCTCACTATTAAGTCCTGTTTTGGGTGTGGAAGGAGCTCAGGCAGAAAGATGGTATCTTAGATTCTGAGACAACCCCCAACACACCTCCTTAAGGTCACTGATAGGAGTCAACAGCTGCATCAAGAACTACACATGCAGACATGAATTAAAGGTTTGATGTACAAATATTTAAATAATTTCTCCCTCAATGCTCAGCCTTCTCCCACTTCTCAGCTACATGCTACAGCCTCTGTGCTACCCATCTGCCATAATGGATGACACTGAGAAAATTACATAGGTCAACAGAACTGGCTTTCAAAACATCCCAGGCCCAGTTTTCCTCTATGTTCTTCCACATTTTAAAGATCAAGCATCTTCTAAATTTTCCCAGGAAACACAGAGTATGTTCTCAGCCACATTAATGAAGCTGATCACAACATCTGACCAAAGAGACAGAAAAAAAGCACTATAGCAGTGTCTTCTCTAATACAGATGGTTAAAACCTTTACTCCTCTGCAGATTTCACTTCAGCATCTACATAACGACATGTGGGAAACTTTACTTTCAAATATATATTATTATTTAGTCACTAAAGTTGTGTTATAAAAATGCTGATGGAACAATGCTCAAAGTGTATTGTGTAAAAAAAAAAAAAAAAAAAATGCCCAAGTAGGGTCTAATATAAGAATGCAAAGATATTTCAACATTTAGAAGTTTCAAGCTGAGTATCCTTTATCCTAAATACCTGGAACCTGAAATAATTTCAGATATTTTCAGATTTAAGAGTATCTGAAAAAAAAGAAAAAAGTACCTGTACATAAACAATGCGAGACTTTGGGCATGGGACCCAAGTTTAAACATGAAGATTCATCATTCATATTTCACATAAACCCTTGACACAGAGCCTGAAGGCAATGTTGTACTTCAGTAGAACTTTCCAACCATGGTGTAGTTTACACTCAAAAAGCTTGACTTTACCTTTTTTGTTGTTGTTCAGAGTCTCACTACACAGCTCAGACTCATAGTGATCCTCCTGATTTCTGCATCCCTAGTGCTGGAATTATAGGCATGTGCCACCACACCTGGACTAAAAAGTTTGACTTTAGATTTTGGGATTAGGGATGTTCATCCTGTATCACACCTTGTAACACCAACAGAATTAGGGAAGGGACAAAAGTTATTTAAATAATGCCCAAATATACTGAGTCAAGTCATATCTATCTTTAGTACTTGAAAAACACCTTAATATTGAACAGAAAATGATCTTCATTATATTAACAAGAATTAGTCTACTAAATACAACAAAACAAAGAAATGGACCATTCTTGCTCTACCAAAACGCCTTTAATGAGGCTTCCCAACCCACTACCTGCACAGCATCCTGCATTCCCCTTGCACTTGTAGCCTTCCTTTCCACTACTCTGAGGGCTGCCTGTCCACTCGCCTTCTGCAGCAGACTCAGAATGCTTTTCACCAAACCCTCAACTCATACTTTTTAACAGATGAACTCCTCTGCAGAATTCACTTCAGCATCTACGTAAACAATGACATGTGGGAAACTTTACTTTCAAATATATAATATTATTTAGTCACTAAAGCTGTGTTATAAAAATGCTGATGGAACAATGCTCAAAGTGCATTGTGTTTAAAAAAAAAAAAAAAAGCCTAATTCTACACATGTTGTTCCACACACATAAATGTGTACTAACTGGAGGTGGACAGGCACACATTTACACCCATAGATCTATGAAGAAAAAGACCAAACAAATTGCAAAGGGACATCTCAGGGCAGTACCTTAATGTATAATTTTCCTTTGTACTTTAATAAATTACATGTAAGGAACAAATATCTTAATATAAAAATTATCTAAATTCAATAGAAATAAACCCTAATAATGTGTTATCTTTTTAAAAAATGTTGGCCACTGGACACAAGTGTAATCTCAGCTACCTGAGCTGGGGAAATAGCTCAGCAGTATGAGCCCCTGCCTGGCACGCATAAGGTACCAAGTCTGATCCCCAATACAAAAAAAAAAAACTTTAGTCGCAGCTACTTGAAAGGCTGGGGCAAGCCTGGGCAAGTCTGAGGCCTGCTTGAGCAGCTAATGAACTGAAATGTCCATTGGGGACTGTGTCAGTTACTCTTCTCTCATTGCTGGAACAAAACAGCCAACATCCAAAATTCAGGAAGAAAAGGTTTATTTAGCTCAAAGTTAGTGGAGATTTCAGTTCAAATTCAGCTGGCTCCAAGGCAGAGTGGCACATGGCAGAGGGCGGCATTTCATGTCAATGGAAAACAGTAAAAGGACAGAAGAGGCAACCGCAGCAGCAGCAGCAGCAGCAGAGGCAAACAGCACGCGTCTCCCTCTTCCTTCTAGCGCATCCAGGCTATCCGCCCCAGGGCAGGTGTAGTACTCACACTTATAACCCCAGCATTGGATCATGAATTAATCGCAACCTCCAGAAGTCTGCCTCATGACCACATGAGGCTCTGGGGGGACAACTAGACACAAACCATACAGGGATGCTGCCCAAAGCATGGAGAGGATGCGAACACTCAGGGGCAGGGACTAAGGAAGTAAGGAGACCTGAGGCAGGAATCAGAGCAGCAAAGCAGAACTGCATTTCAGAACCCTGAGCAAAGAATACAACAGAGGCCTAAAAATCTGGCAGGATTGTGGGAAGAAGACAGGTTTGAGGGACTGGGGAGATGGCTCAGTAGAATAAATGCTTGCCTGACAAGCACAAGGGTCTGAGTTCAATCCCCGGTTCTGGGAAAAAAAAAAAAAAAAGACAGGTTTGTGCTGTTTTTCCAAGTTGTTTAGGGGACCCAAGGGGAGGAAGCAAGAAGAGTGAAGACATAGAAAAGAATGAGACGTATGGAGGAGCTAGAATCTGGAGAGTGTAAAAGACAGAAGCAAGCGTCCACGCTGCAGACTAATTATAAACAGGGAGAGACCCCAGGCTATTCTATGAGGCAGAGGGAGGGGAGTGACAGGCAGATACAGATATTCCTCATTTAATGACCTACGTGCTCAACAACTTTTGGGGCTGACAACAGACTTACAACCCATCTTTTAGTCCTGAACATCTTGTTGATAGACCAAGGTCTTTTTTTATTTCTTTGATATAGTGCACCTTGTTAACATAGTACTGTGATTTTTGCTGAATGCACTGTACAGTTTCATGTTCTAGTATACACTATGGAACTATACATAAGAGGTATGCCAATAAAAGTCATCAAGCTGGAGTTTCCTTTGACAATTTCTTTGTCCTGAATATTATAATGTACGCACTATATGCAATTCTTCATTTAGCAACCAGTTCGTTTAATGACCTCGTCATGGAAATGAAGTTCGGGCGCCGAGGAGCATCTACATGTTAAAGGAAAAGTCCGCCAGTGGGAAAAACATTTCCCAAGATGTTGACATCTTGTTGTCTCCACAGTTAGTGAAAAGACAATGTCTACAAAGCAAATAAAGTTTACTGTGTATCTGTGCAGGGCCTTAGAGACTGAAAAGAAGGTAAAGTCACTGATGGGAATGGAAGAGCTAGCCAATTTAAAAATAAATATTAAAGCACTACTGATTAGCACCTAGAGATCTGTAAACAAGAAAGCAATGGACTATTGATGGCTCCAATCTGCACAAGGATACTATTTATTCAAACAAAACCTGGATGAGGTGGTAAGAAAAAGATTCCAGATTTTTATTTTTCCAGGAGAAAGGACAGACAATTTAGTGGGATAAAGTTGCTAAATGCAGTTCATGAGACTGAGCAAATAAGACAGGACATGTGAAGGGGCCAAGGATGTGAAGGGGCTTGGGGGAGGGGGAGTGAAAAGGAGGTGTACTAAGTGACCAGGCGTCCCAAAGAGCTAGACAGCGTAGTCACATTCCAAGCAAAGCTTCAGAAAATGTGGTTTAACCACAGAGGGAGTAGTACCCTGCCATCAAGATGAACTTGAGTCATTTAGAGGAAAACGGGCACATGCACCTTTAGACCACAATGCTAAGTAAGCTAAATCAGACACACAGACTTAATCACTGCACATGTTCTCTTACATGAGAAACTCCAAGTAAAGAGCAAAATAAAACATAAATAGCAGGAAGTAGGGAGACATCTTTCTCAAAAGGAAAGGAAATAAAGAGATGGTGGAAGGAGATGAAAAAAGAAATTAAGATGTGTTGTGTACATGTACCAATTCACCACAAAGAATTTAAACATTATGTACTATAAACATGTAATAAAAAATAAATACAGCAAAGAACAAATTCAAATGGCTATGAGCAAAGTAATGTAGAGTGGAAGGTTAACTGGACATAGACAATGACAAGCCTAGTATTCTCATGGGAAAGCAAAGATGAAGAGGAACAAATCACTCTGGACTGCAACTTAAAACATGAAATGACTAACCTTGCCATGCCATGCTTTAAAGGCCTGCTTTTTATATGTTCATCCTTTTCACAAAGCAGTTTCCATCGTGATAATGAGAAAAACTTGAAGAAGTTCCTAGAGCTAAGTAGATACACACTCTGTCATCCCATTGAAGTTATGAATCAACTAAAGAGAATGTTGCTTCTTTACGAAGCACATCGCAACATAAGAACTTAACAGGAAAATGTATATAAAGACACACAGAACATACTATACCAAATCATCAACTACAGCTTTTGAATTATTTTTGTCTTTGTAACATCTGGTTATGAAATTTATACAGTGTTTATATGTGGGAGGGATCACTTGGTTTGACCTGAGGGCATGAGCAGCAAAACTGAGAACTATGGAGACCACTGTGCCCAAACATACTTTCACTAGTAGGAAGAACTTTTAATGATACCATTTTACCCCGCATGATGCTACAGACTATATGCTTTTAGGGTTGCACATACATTTCCCAGGAAGTAAAGAGCAAAGTAACTTCCCAAAGTCTCATTCTTCGAAGTTCTACTATTTTATAAAGCCCACTGAAGTTTAGAAGAGAGGCTAAGCTCAAAGTCAAAACCTTCCACCCAGGTATGTTGGTGCACATTTATTATCCCACTGCTTTGGGAGGCTAGGCACAGAGATCATAAGTTCAAGTCCTACCTGGGCAACTTAGAACCTTAGTAAGACTTTGTGTCAAAATAAAAAGTAAAATACTGGGATGTAATCAATAAAAAAAACTCCAGGGTTCAATGTCTGTCTGTCTGTCTGTCTCTGTCTCTCTCTCTCTCTCTCTCTCTCTCTCTCTGTCTCTGTCTCTGTCTCTGTCTGTCTCTCTCTCCCCCTCCCATTTCTAGTTGGCAAAGCACCTTAGTCCTGAACTGATACTTTTCACATTGCTATTCCAGCTCCTATGTAATAACCCTTTATATAATACCACAATTCAAACTTTCTGCTTATTTGAGGCACTTTATATTAGAGTATAGTAACGTAAAAAGCATGATAATGAAGCTGCACACCATACCAATTCAATCAGCATTTTCAGGTTTACTAGGTGATTAGAACATGCAGCCAACCTTGAGAAATAAACTTCAGCTTTACCAAGTCAAAATTCAAAGCTTTATGAAATGCCACAAAAAGCTAGCTTTTCAGAACCACATTTTATCAAGTGGCAGGGATAGTAGCAGCAACATTTGGTCAAGTGGTAGAGACAGCAGCAGTAACACCTTATCACAGTAGCTGCTGGATCAATGGATGCTAAAGAAGACAGGAGGAGGAAAAGCTCAAGGAGTACTTCATGGCTAAGGATATCTAATTAAATTATACTTCTAGAGCCCAAAGCAAAAGCATTTATTCTCAGTAAGTACCATACCAAAAAACAGGTCCAGTAGTTGTAAGTCCTAATGTCAGCTCTAAACTATAAAGTTATTTACCAGCTAAAATTCAGTATCTAAAAAATATAAAAATGAATATAAATATAATCAACAGGGCCGGGGAGATGGCTCAATGGAATAAGCGCTTCCCTGGCAAGCGCAAGGGTGTGAGTTCAATCCCCAGTTCCACA
>NW_004524599.1:6722300-6730412 GCF_000260255.1 Octodon degus
ACACCTATTTTTTTTCCCCTATAAAAAATTTTAAAGTTTATTAACAACAAGAAAAGACTTAAGACAAGGCTTTATTATTACAGAGGGTAAAAATAGCCTAAGCATTGAGGGCTGACGGGTCACAAGTGCTGCTCACCTCCAAGGGACCCTGCTGTTGACCACAGCCTCTCCCATCCCGAAGCGCCTGGCCAGCCAGTCACCATGACAGGCACACCAGGACCTACAATAACTTTGCCTGCTGCTACTGGAAGAACAAGACACAGTTAAAAATGAAGCTAGTTTTCTGGTGCTGAGGGTAGAGTAGGGACAGAGAATCTGAGCCGCATGAACAGACTACAGAGAATGGAAGCACCAAGTCCCATGATGCAGACTAAATAAAAAGGAAATACATCATTCTAGTTTTTTAATAACTACTTAAGCTTTAAATATACTTCAGTATTCACACAGATAGTGAAGTTTACCCAAGCGCATAAGATGTAGGGTAAAAATAAGCGTCTCTTCTGGAGGGTTAACAACCTAAGTTTGCAGACCAAAAATTATAGAAAAAAAAGGGCTGCAAGGACAGCCAACATTTTGGCCCCAGCCTTTCAAGGTCAGTGAGGACTCAGGACATAGGAGAACCTATACTGTAACATCATGTAACTCAGTTGTGTCCCAAATTTTCTGATCAAGTCCCAGCCCAGGCGTAGCGTAGGTGAGACCCTCTTCCACCCCCTTGGGACGCCCCACACCACTCCGCAGCACCTACCCCACCGTGCCCGCCGAGTAGGAATTCTGCCACGATCTGGGAACGCCCAGACCCAGTCCTAGCCCAGGCCCCATGAGTGTGTGGGAGAGCTTCCCGCTACCCTGTGCCAATGGGACCCACTGGTCCCAGCCCAGGCAGAGCGTGGGTGAGACCCTCTTTCACCCTCTTGAGATATCCCCCATCACTCCGTAGTACCCCCCATGCCCCACCCACAGAGTAGGAATTTCTTTCGCATTCTGGGAACCCCCAGATCCAGTCCTAGTCTGGGCCCGGTGAGTGTGTGGGAGAGCTGCCTCTCCCCGCTACTCCACCTTGTCCCCTCCGGACTCAGCTCAGGCCTGGCATACAAGCCTGGGGTGAAACTCTTCAGCTGCAATCCCTACAGACAGTGTAGGAAACAGAACCACCCAGCTAGTCCAGGAGCAGAACATCTTGCCATAGGGGCACAACAGGTTCACCCCCAAGGGAAGCAACAGGAAGGAACTGAGCACAGCAGTCAGACGCAAGGCAGGCACAGCTGGATAAATCTAAACTTTGTAGATCTACACCTGAACTTCAGTAGGTGTTAAGGCTATAACTGCAACAAAGATCTACAACAAAGGTCACAAGACAGTGCTACACAAAATGACAACAAGAAGGAGCAAAATGCAATCTCAGAACCCAAGCCCACACATAACAAGTGCAGAGGACACTAACACAGAACAAAGTGGGAATCACACAGCTGAAAGCAATGAATCAACAGTTTCTGAAATAAAGAAACAGCTGCAGAAAGGTATAGAGGGACTCAGATTGGAAATGAAAAAAGAAATCCCTGAATTAATAACATCTGCAGTAAAGAATCAAATGCAGAAACATATGGAGGAAACTGAATGCCCACCCAGAACAAGTGCAGAGGACACTAGCTCAGCTCCAATGTATGAATTAATAGTGTTGATAGTAAATAAGCAACAGCACAAAGACATAGAGGAACTCAGAGCGGAATTCTTTTCTACTAGCTCAGCTCAAATGTACAAATTAATAGCGTCGATAGTAAATAAGCAACACCAGAAAGTTATAGAGGAACTCAGAGCACAATTCTTTTCTGAAATAAAAAAAGAATTCACAGAACTCATAGCATCTGAAGTAAAGAATCAACTACAGAAACATAGGGAGGAAACCCAATCTGAAAAAAACACTGCAGTAAAAGAATTTATAAAACCTTCTAAAGAAGACATTGATAAAAAAAAAAAAAAAAAAGAAGAGGAGATTAGAAAAATGACAGATTCCTTGAATGAGCAATACAGGAAAGAAATAGATCACTTTAAGCAGAGTCAAAGAGATATAGAGGAAATTAAAATCTCAATCACAAGCTTGCAAAACCGTTTAAGTGAAAGTGAAGACAGAATTTCAGATCTTGAAGACGCTGGTGCAGCTAGTGAAAAGATAAGAAAAGATCTCTTAAATAGGATGCAGGAAAAAATAATCCATCACCTGCAAGATGATGCAAAGATGAACAATGTCAGACTAATAGGCATTAACAATAAAAAAGGAATCAATACAAATGACATTAAAAAAAATATGGGCAGAAGTAATAGCAGAAAACTTCCCAAATATGAGAAAACAATCTGATATTCAGGTAACTGAAGCATACAGAACGCCAAGTAACCTCAACCCAATTAAATACACACTGAGACATATAATAGTCAAGATCCTAGAAAATCAGCACAAGAATAATATACTGAAAGCTGCTAGAGAAAAGAAGCAGATCACATTCAAAGGAAAACCCATCAGAATTACAGCCGACTTGTCTTCACAAACCATGAAGGCAAGAAGAGCATGGAGCACAGCACTTCAAGTCCTCTATGAAAACAAATTCCAGCCCAGACTACTATACCCTGCAAAACTCTCAAGTTTGATGGAGAAGTGAAATACTTTCATGAAAAAGAGCAGCTGATGAATTTCATGATGACAAAGCCAACACTACACAGGCTACTGAACGATGTTCTAGAGAGGGACCAAAATGATCAGAACTCCACAAATGAGATCAGAAGCAACCAACTGAATAGGGCAAGCAATTAAACACAGGAGAAAAAGGAGTAAATGACAACAGGTAAATAACGTGTCAATCATAAGTCAATACATCTCAATTCTAACCATCGATGTAAACTGACTCAATTCACCAACTAAGAGAAATAGACTGGCACAGTAGATTAGGAAACCAAATTTTCTGATCAAGGAGATTATGGGGCCACAGAACAACATGATCAGTGACGCTGAGTGTACCTAAGGAAAGTCACCTGGAGAGAAAACATTCTCTCAGGCTTTCACAGAGAGTAAATTGGTCAAGCAATGGCTGTGACTCATCTACATGGCTGACACTGACAAAGGATCTGAAAACTGCGATACAGAGTTACAGGATAAATTTTGAGGGTACTTGACTGACCTTATCAGATATAAAAGTTACATTTCTTGTTATACAGGTCTTGCTTTATCTTGGTCTTAACCATCCAGCAGAAAAGTATAAAAACGAGGTATATAAAGTAAAGCCATATTAATATGCTGAGCTGTGAAAGGCTCAAGTCAACAGCTTCTGTGGATAACCCACTACTATTGTGGACTGCTGGACTGTGTTGGATTGTTTTGCTGAATTCACACACCTATAGTATTTAGATGCCAATGAAATACCCATTTCTGACAGGACTAAACAAAAAAAGGCGACACAAAGAAAGGACCATTTTGTATCTGTATATGCAGAATAGTTAGGATAGATATACAGCTACTTTCACTTAATTCAATGAGAAGAAAGATGTGTAAAAAGAGTGTTTGGACAGGATATCATGTCTGCATCTTGTACTACGTATAACCACTAAGTAGATAACAATGTACAATGTAGTAATTATTGAAACTGTCCTATTAATCAGTTTTGAAACTGTCTCATTGATATTTGTTTCTCAATAAAATAAAAAAAATATAATTCAGTAGCTATTTTTCAGTCAAGTTAATGCTTCACATATTATCTTTCAGATCCCTCTCTAAGGATAGCAAGATAAACAGCACCACCAGTCAAGTACTATACCTACAGCTACTATTTATAACCTCCACCCCATTACTTTAACAAATGTGTGCCTCTACCTTATCTTTTTACCTAAACAATGTTATTGACTTGTACAATCTTCTGCATAATCAGTAACTCTGTGGAGAAATGTAAGAGCAAGCAAGACATGACCACAGATCACCACAGATACATGAAAGTCCCTATAGTACCTCTAAGAAGTGAAGGAGAAAAAATGAAAAATAAAGATTAGAATTATGGGACAGGAGAAAGAAATGGTGGAACCAACTGTCCGAAGCTATTTTTCATATGAAGGGAAGTAATCCAGAGATAGAGAAACTAATCACAGGAGAATGCAACATTTCTTCTATAATTCCTACTCAATGAAGTGCCAGATTGAGGTAAGTAATACTCAGATGCTTCCTAGTCTACCTTAGACCCAGTAGACAGCCAAGTCTCACAACCTTCCCAGCTCTCCTTGAGTCACATTCACTGAGGAGATGCCTGCTGCTTTCGGGCCCCTGTGTGATAGAGAAACAGACAAGAGCAGATGACCTCAGAGCACTCACCCAGGCTCCCATGGCACATAAGCACCCACATAATATCCTGAGCTGTAACAGTGACCAAGACATCCCTCTGGTCAGACATAATGACACTATGACCAGGCCTGACTTTAACAAGACAAACTCTACAGTAATGATAAAGCCAACTGCTTTACAAAGTAAACGTCTTTTGTGGTCCAGTCTTAAAATGTAATTAGATCACATTTCTGAGGCCAAATCTTGCCCAGGAACCCAACAAATAATTTGAAACTTTTTTTTCCATTATCCACTTATAACTAAGGCTTGACTGTATGCGACTCTGTTTCATTATGCGTCAGATAATTCCTGTTAAAAAAAAAAAAAATCCCCATGTCACTAAGACACTGTGGATCCTCTTGGGGTTTTGTATATTGTGGTTCAAAGGAGTTCCTTCAAGCTCTGGCTCCCTGACACATAGCATCCCTTCACCATGACTCCACATTGGCCTTCTATGTGCACCTCACAGAAATTCTGGAAAGACCTCTCTCCATGGACACTGAACAGCTGAATAGATTCTAATTAAAAATCAAGTGTTTTTTGATTACCACAAGTCTAGCAGGCACACTATGCTCAATATCTACTATGGGCCTCTGCTATGGTTTGAATATGTCTATCCCTTCCAAAATTCATGGGTTGGAAATATGATCCTCAATGCAAAACTAACAGGAGGTGGGGACTGATGGGAGGGAATGGATGGATGCCACCATGTAAGAAAGTCTCTACTCTTCCTCCAAGTGAGGACACAGAGTCATTTGTAAATTTAAAGAATTTATTTATGATAACTCTAATAGAATGTCAAAAAACAAAAACAGAAAGAACTATTTGGAGACCACTGGATATTGTAACAATGAGAGGCTACTGATCGTATTAGGGAATTCCTTTTAAGAGCAAGAAGTTCATGACAGTATTATGATGTCAAAAGTTATCCCTCATCAATAATATATTAATGAAATGGCGGACCTCAAATTAGCTTTAAACCAAAATGGGGGTGGGGGGAATAGTTTGGGAGTGTGACCAGACTGGCAATGAGGTGCCAATGACTGATGCCAGAGGGCAGGCATATGGACATTTATTACACTGGTCCATTTTATATCATTTAAAGACTTTCATAATCAAAAGTTTTAAAGCAAAACAGAAGGAACACAAACTAAAATCTAAAATAAGTTTTATTCGTATATTATTAAGAGCGTTGATAATAAGCACACTTGACTATAATGGTGTGAAATGAATGAAGAACAGTCCATAGCAGTCACTTGATAAAGGTTACTGCCCCAAAAGGACTCTGTGCCAATAAGAAATGAAATTTCTGAATTACCACTAGGAGTCAGGTTTGTACACACCAAGGCTAAGGAGGGTAATAAAAAGAGCAGAGACTTATTTCTAGAATAGTTCCTTCAGGTATGGTGGATGCAGGGGTAGAGTTACAGATCCAGAAAGCCTAGTGAGTTCCCAGAAGAACATGCACAAAGGACACTGCATGTACAGTGAAATTCAGAAAATGAGAACAGAAATAGGGAGCAACGCGTAGGCCAGGGACTTCAAAATGCTGAACAAAAAAAAAAAGGTTACACTAAAACACTGCACTTAACAAAATTACCCTTCAAAATGGAAGCAACACAGAGATAATTTCACATTAATGAAAGCTGAGGAAACTACCAATGTCATAAGCACTGCCAAGAAGGATTTAGGAGGAAGGAAGAAGATGAAAAGATGAAAAATCATGCCCATAGTAAGAGTCAGGTAACTATGGTACAGAAGCATAACCCAGCCTTCAGCTTTTGGTAAGGTCATGCATGAGTTTTCAAAATATGTGATAGAAATTATAGATTATACGAGGCTCTCAAAATCTAAAATATTTACCATAAAAAAATTAGCCAATCCCTGATTTATGAGAAAGCAAAATATATACTGTATTTTTCCTTTAATTCTTTAAAATAACTTTTAAAAATTACAAGAAAAAGAGGGGTTTATAAATAAAATACGTGACAAAAAATTACCTCATTAACAAATGTCCTGAAACTCAAGGTCATCCTATAAATAATGAACTCATACAACCCTCTTAAGACAATTACTTCAGATATGTCTTTAAATACCTGAAATGACTATTTTTAAGTAACACAAACTGATATACAGCAGATGGTTCAGTACCAATCTGTCTGCTACTAGGCAGCATAAACAGCAGTACATTTTCATCTACGAAAATCTCCCCCAAACACTGCAAGACCTTCTCTGTTTAGAGTGTTCTTGTCTAGGCTGGTGAACAGGCAAAGTGTGAGTGCTGATGTGAGCCCCAGGGGTTGTGGAAAGGCCCTGTGGAAGAGAATGTGATGAAGGTGCAAAGCCAGATGCACATGGTACACTGGAAACAAGAGGGGATGGTGCACAGCAGAAAGTAAATGTGCAGGCTGTGAAGCAACTCTCCACATTGACTCAGTGCTAAGAAGTCAGCATGTCAAGAGTCATCAGTCTCATGTGGCACCAAGGACTCCAACTGTGAGGATGGGAGAACGACGATGCCACTCCTGTGCCCTCAAGGCAGGTGACCCACTTTTACTGCAGTTCTCAGCATCCACACAACTCACACACAACATCACAACAGTACCTCATGTGTGAATTCCCATTCCCAGGTCTTAGTCACCCCAAATAGTCTATAAGTTTTAAACCAATTTTGTTACAGTAGATTGTTGTAACTGTTGCATATTATGAGTAGTGACTGCTGTTAATCTCTTACTGTGCCCATGAATTACATTTTATCATAGGTTAGAAGTAAGAACAAGACACAGGCTCCACATTCCCTGCAGCTTAGGACATGCTCCATGGGCCAAGAGGCCTGCTGTAAGCACTTGGGAGTCTACAAATCGCAGAATGGAAAAAAGGAGTGAAAAGACAAAAGATTTGTTAGCGATGCAAAGTCTACTTGCAGGCATGGCAATGAGCTTGGACCATGAGACCAAGACAACAGGCGGAGTCTAGGGAAGATGCCACAGACACTGACAGCACACCAGGGACAGCTTGAGGCTGGAAGTGCAAGTCCAAGTCAAATTTCACCACGTTTTGTTCCTAGAGAATACTGAAAGTACTCTGTCCTCATTATTTCAAATGCATATGCAAATTAATGGTTTACATGTTACATATTTTCATTTTTATGAACTACACACTACTTATGAATGTTGTTGTACTGCAATTACAGGAAAGAAAATAAAAAATTAGTAGGAAATTGACAAAGATACTAACTAGATTGCTGGAAATGACTGGTAATCTAAGATCATGCAGCTTTAAGTGGCGCCAAACTGTAACTGGTTGGGTCACTAGGAATTATTTACCTATACTTTTGAGCTGTTACTTTCAATTTAAGCCTAATATCGCAAAAATTTGGATAAAAATTTTTTAGAGAAGAAGCCTAACTTTTAAACGTAATAAAGATCCATATCGCTATGTCATATAAGCCAATTTTTACGTACATGTATTCATTCATGCTTTAAAGAATGAAACTTGGGTTCAATCCCCGGGCCTGCAGTGCTGGCCCCGCCCCTGGGCACACTGAAACAGCAACTAACACTGGGCGTGGTGACGTGTGCCTGTAATCCCGGCTCTTGGGAGGCTGTAAACAGGCGGATCACTACGAGTCCAATCTAGTAGTCAGACCCTGAACACCCTATAGACCCTTCCCTAAAATACAAAAAAATTAAAAAATGAAACTCATAATGGCACAAATATTTCTAGAAAAAAATGACAAGTAATGATTATATAAA
>NW_004524599.1:6730593-6733415 GCF_000260255.1 Octodon degus
TGAATATGTATAAGAAACCTGGAGTGCCTCAATATCCTGAAAGTATGTCAAGTGCTCAATCATACACAGGCTTAAAACTAAACATATTACATATATGAACACATGTTTATATCTTTGCATACTCTCAGAATTTTTTTCAATAGTCTTCCTTGGGCTGGCCAGATAGCTCAGCAGAGCACAGCAGCCAGGATTCAACATCCGGCGTGAAGTGCTGGCCCCACCCCCAGGGGGTGCTGAGATGGTGATTAAGACTGGACGTGGTGGCACATGCCTATAAAAAAATGACAAGAATTTTTATAATAATGTTATAAAACATTATTCTATGCATTCATTTGACTTAGTCAAAATGTTAATCAAAACTTTCTGAGGAGCCATGGAAATGGCTCAGTGGAATAAGTATTTCCCTGGCAAGCGCAAGGGCCTGAGTTCAATCCCCAGTTCTGCCAAAAAAAAAAAAACAAAAAAAAAACACTTTCTGAGCTCAGCTCAAAAGATAACCCTCTTATTATCAATGATCAGAGGCTAAAATATGAATCAATAGAAGCAGCTGGTGGACAGAAAACTAAGGTGAAAAGGGACTAAACCTAAGAGTTTCAGTCAACTACAGAAATCATTTTTATATGGAAAAACCAAAACAAAGCATCTCAGCACTTTTAGTTCTTGAGACTAACAGGGCCCAGGGGTCCCTACTCATTTTTATAGCTCCTACTACTTTACCCTGCTGCCAGCACAGCAACTATGTCTTTCCCACGAGTATCAACCCTCCCTGATTCCAGTCCTTCCACATATGAGCTCTACAAATGAGACAGAAACAGGCAAAGGCTACTCACTGCTGTCCTCAGCACAGTGTGGCATGTGCAGCAGGAGAGGGGTCCTATCATCCTGACTCTGGCATCCAACAAATCCAATAAACCCTGACTGCCTTATGCAGTAGAATGCTACTCAAAAGCAGGAAAGAATTAAAATTTCATAACCACAGAAAATTTGAACCTAAAAATGCCACGGTCAAAAAGTTTAAAATTGGCTACCTTGTTTAAACAGTCACCATAATCCTTACTATATGATAAACAGCAAGAGCAAACTCCCATATATGAAAAAAGTTCAAGTTTTCAGTTTTGCCCGACAGATATGAACAGATTATTCGTATTAACAGTTTAATTGTTATACTATAATTTTAAATGCAAATAAAATTAATTACTAAGTGATAAACTTCATTAATAATACAAAATGGTGAAAGAAAAAAAGGGGGAACTGGTGGTTAACTAAAAGATTGAAAATAATGGTTACTCATTAATTTAAAAGGTAGCTTTTTATTACTGGCCATCACACTGAAGAGATAAATTTCTCAAACTGATTTTCAAACGACTAACACATTGCCAAGTATGCAGATTAAAGTACATTAAATTATATTTTAGGAATATGAATGATTTGGGGTCCACATGCATTACTGACCAAAGCCATTAACCTAAGTCAGTGATGGCAAGCCCTTTAGAAACAAGGGGCTAAACTGCAACCCCAAACCAACTAAGGAAAAAACCCCAGCTCATACATTAACAAGACAAAAAAATGTTAAAGTAACACACTTGTTATAGGCTCACGCCCACTGGCCTAAATAATCAACAGTTAATACATTTTCTGTGCACGTGCTGCTGCATGTTGACATGCATATTATACATACAGCATGTATCTCTAAAATATATCCACCATCCCATGCATACATACAAACTACATATATTTTTTTCTTTTTTTTTTTAAACATGGTATGGCTAGTCTCCCTATGTAACTCAGGCTGGTCATGAACTTGCAGGCTCAAGCAACCCTGTAGCCTCAGTCTCCTAGGTACTATAGTGCATGTCCCCACACCCAGTGTTGTCATCACTGCTGTCTTGACGTAATAGCTCATAGAAAACAGTGATAATGTGGACTTAATACCTTCCAGCTCTAAAGAAATATGATAAAACTTGCATTATACCGAATTCCCAATCTAAATCTTGCTATGCCAACATTCAAAAAAATTCATAAGAATTGAGAAGGCATTACAAGTGAAGTGAGCAACAGTTTTAATTTCCCACACAACAGATGAACCTGTCTAATTTCAACATTTGGAAGGTCTCTAAAACAAAGTAATGGTAGGGCCTGAACTAAGAAAAATCCAAACTGGCTTTCTGGTCATTTATTAGCTGTTGTCACTTACCATGAGGTTAACTGCATCACAGAAAACAGGCCAGGCAAACCATGGGGAAAGCATACTAATATGCAAGTATGCTTAGAAGACTCAAAGAGCTTTTCAGTTGTGATACTGCACAGCACAGGAGAGATACCCATGATGTAATTATTCTGGGTAACTAATAAGGTTCTGTATTTCTCAAACACGCTAAGATATCTATTTAAATATGCCAGCTAACAGCACCAATACACCTGCATTCCTCTTAAACTGATGGGAAATAGTATAGGTAAACCATCTGAAACTATCATAAAAAAATTTTTTTTTAATGTATTTAGTACAGGGTCTACAGGGCCTCACTACACAGATCAGACTCATAGTGATCCTACTGTTTCCCGCCTCCCAAGCACTGGGATTACAGGTATGTGCCACCACACCCAGTCTCTGTCCCCATCTCAGAGTGCCCCAGGGTGGGATCAGCAAGGGAGGTCAAGGATCAAACCTCAGATCCCCATATCTGCCTAAGCAGGCGCTTTAATCTGCTGAGCTATATGGCTAGCCCAAAAATGTTTCTTCTTAGGGGGCAGAAGAAGAAGAAGCTTTTGCAGGGGGAAAGCACTTGCCTAGGATTCACCCTCAGGTGTGCTTTTTTTTTTTT
>NW_004524599.1:6733515-6743751 GCF_000260255.1 Octodon degus
TGTGTGTGTGTGTGTGTGTGGCCTGCTCAGCCCACCAGGGGGCGGGGCTGGCTGGCATGTGGTGCTGGGGGATTGAACCGCGGTCCCTGTGCTTTTGCTAAGCTTGTTCGAAGTAGGTGCTTTAGACCACTGAGCCATCTCACCAGCCCCTCAGGTGTGCTTTTAAAAAAAGAGAGAAGAAGAGAAAGAATGACCAAGAAAGAAAAAGCACCACTGCCTTTTTAAAAGGATCCCTGCAATGCATAGTACATAACAATGGCAGGTATAATCGAAAAGCTTATTATGAGGTGGATCTTTCCTTAGGACTTTATATGCACCTACCTATCTGATTCTCGCAAAACCCCCATCTAGTTGGAAGGGATCACATTTGGTTTTCATTTTCCAAAGGAACAAAGTATGGCACAAAGGAGCAAACATCCCAGAGCTCATGAGGCAGAAGAGCCAGGCCTGAGCCCTGGCAGGGGGCCTCCAGACATGAACCTGTTATGCTGTGCTATGTACATCTCTGAATTCTTCAGGCACCTCAGGGCACACCGCCTGGTCTGGTAATGCCCCACCTTTCATGTGTGAGCTTTACATTAATATGCTGACGCCCTGTCCTGAACCTAACTGGAATCATTATGGTATACATACACTAACAGCCTCACCTTCTCTTGTGATAAATGCAGACTATGTATAGTAAGTACATGTAGAGTACATGTACACTTCATTTCACATCTATATCACTCTCTAAAATCATTAACTCTATGATCAGGATCTATCAGTCACTCCTTTACCTGAGGCCCAACATTTACCCACATCTCATCAGTTTTTTTCATGACCAGGCATGAATCCCAACTCTCAGAAATGTCTACTAATAACTACAGAAAAGCATTATTTGTTTCTCTACACATCACAGGGAACTTTATGCCATACAAGCTGAAGCACACTGCTATCCCATGTGTCCAGTATGGCTTTTGGCCTTACCTAGTCCTTATGTTCTCCATTGGATGTCAAGCTCTGTCTGTGAGATAGGAGAACCAATAGCCACAGAACCTGTACAGGCCGGCCTAAGGACACAGCAAAGCTCACAGAGGGAACAAACAGAATGCAAGCATCCCAAATGCTCTTCAAAGGCATCAAGATGGAAAAGCATATTGAAAAATCACTTTCCAGAGAAAAATAAAGTAGCCAGTAAATAATCTAACTGATGAAAAGGAACTGGTGTGGGTATATGTACACATGTGGGGGGAAGAGTAAGGAGAAAGACAGTAAATGAGAACTCCGGGAAGCTGTGAGAACAGCAGCCTCTCTTTCTGTCCTTTTCATCTTCCTTTAAGCTAGACCTACACACTGAATATCTCAGTTCTGGCTCAACAAGAAGTTCCACTTTGCCTTGTTGAAAATCATAAACAGACACACTCTGATGCACATAATTTCACCAGCATAATTTTGCAGAAAGGAAAAGTTTTAAGCATCACTGCTGAAGTAACTGGTATTAAAACAAAACAAAACCTTGTAATCCCAGCATTTATGCTGCAATTTACAACTCATGGTGATTTCACACCTTCTGTTGTTAACAAAAAGACCATTAAGTTCTGCTCATGATGGCTTTACTGAACTAGCCTCAGAAAACAGCCTGCCAATCCTTCCTGCTGAGAAACAGAGAAAGCCCATCCAGTGTCTCCAGTGGCCTTGTCACAAAAAGAATCTGGGATATTCTGGCACTAACTTTGTAAAATTTATGACAGATACATTGTTCCTAGAGGGACACACTAATTCAAGAAGTCTACAGACTTCAAAACTGTGACTCAAACAAAAAAACTATTTGTTGGCCAGTAATTTATTTGCTCAACAAATGGATACCTTAGAGGCCAAAGCTCTGAGGCCAAGGGCAGAAGCCTAGCTAGGGGCAAGTAGGGAGATAGTGTTACACAGGTGACCAAAATTTGAGCTCTCTCATTTCCCAACATCACACAACAAACCAATTCATGGCAGTTTTAAGTATGGCAGGCAAAGGATGAAGTCCCAATGTGGCAATACCCCCACGCCTAAAAAGCACAAGTGAATAATACACGCATGGCCAAGACAGTTTAAGGTAGGTTTCACATGATTAGTGAGTCAGTCTCACAGTCTACACAGAGTCCACATTCTAAAACCTTTACTCCTTGTCAGGAGGGTAACGCTCCTGCAAACCCCAAGTCTTCTGATTCCCCTCCAAAATCTTCTTCAAGTCATATCCTTTGGCCTCTTAAGACACTCACCTCTCACCTGGGGCCTGCCTCCTCAGCTAAGGCACTGACTTTTGTGCCTGCTCACAAAAGCTGACCTCTTCCTCCCTTGTGCCATCCTCATGTGGAGCACTTTCATCTTGGTCTTCTCCATCAATGTCCTCAGAACAATCAATAATCATATTGTCTACTTGCTTGTTTACTGCTTATGTAATTCTCCTAGAGGGTGGTAATTAGCAGTGATTTTTGCTCCCCAAAGTGATATGGCAATGTTGGGAGACATTTTTGGTTGTTACAACTGAGAGAGAAGGGTTGTTGTTGGTACCCAGTAGATGCAGATTCAGGGACTCTGCTCACAGTCCTAGAACACACAAGCAACCTCCACAATCAAATATCTCACTGAAACAAATTGTCAACAAGCTAAAGAAACCCTGCTGTAAATTCACAATTGTTTGAATAACTGAAAAAGGACTCAACATTACTTTAGTCATATCTTTATTCCTCCTTTTATTCTATTCACTGTTTCCAAATGGCAGTAAGACATTAGGATTATGATGTTATTTCTTAACATTATAGAGAATGTATTTTAACCACAAGTCCTACCTTAGGGTAAAGGCTTCACATTTAGCACTGTAATTATAGTATATACATTCTACCATTAAAACACATGAGAAAATGGAAGAAGGAAGAGATACAACTAGTACTATCACTTAGACAAAGCAAAGAAATCTGGGATTCACCCCAGGACACCTGAATAGAAAGCTTTTTTCACTATGCCAACTGTACTGGTCTTCAAATATTAATATGCAGGAAACAGGTGTAGTGATTAAAAACCTGGTTTCAAATATTCCTACACCCCTTCCTATCTCTATGATACTGGAGATTACCCGCTAACCCTCAGTTTATTCATTGATAGAAACTTCCTGGGTAAGAAAATAGCACCTACCTTAGAAAGTTACACAAAGAACACAAGAAATATGCATAGAACAGTAATTAGCATGTAGTTGGCACTCATAATGTCTACTATGATCCAAGAAATACTAAAATATTTTATGCCTTTTAACTCTGCAGATTTGCTAAGTAATTGAGAACACTAATTTTGATTTCCTTGTTGAGTATGTATATCATATAATCAATTTAAAAATTTAGAAAAATGAAAATGTCAACTTTCTCAATACCTGAATATAATAACTTTTTAAACATTCATACCTTAAATAGCTTATTTAAAAAGGAGAGCTGGGAAGATAGCTCAGCAGCATAAGCCCCTGCCTGGAAAGCACAATCCTGAGTTCAATCTCCAGTACCCCACGCTGTGCCAGTCCCAGAACCCTGGGCGCACTGTGCTGGCCCCAGAACTGGTCCATGCCTGTAATCCCAGCACTGGGGAGGTTGAGACAAGAGGATCAGTATGACTATGAAATACATAGCGAGACCCTGTACCAAAAAAATTAAAAATTTAAAAAGGAAACAATTTATAGTGTCTCAAGTGAAAAAACATTGTTGAAACATTGTTACTTGTTGAAAACCAAGTAACGTTATCATCTAAGTACTAATTCACTATATATATATATGTATATATACATACATATAGTGTATTGCTACAGTATGTGAGTGTGTGTGTATATATATATATATATATATATACTCAAATATTTATTGAACAATTTCCAAAATATTTTAACTTTAATACTTTCCAGGCAAATTCTATAATAATTTTTTCATTTCTACAAATATTTTCAGTGGAACTATGAATCACTATTGCACAGATTTTACCTAATATTCTTATTTAAAGAAAAAAAAAGACTTGGTTTGGCAAATTTTCATGGATTAAATTAAGCAACTAGTTATTCTTAAAATAAGTTACAATATATATTAAGTAGACAATACTATAACATTACAATGTACTCTTTCATCTATATCATTTCTGGATAATACTTGAAGTAGTATTAACATTCTGTTCTCAGATCTCTTCAGAAAACTGAGAAGTCAAATTTCTTTAGTTGGTAAATTTAATACATGATATGTTTCTGCAGAAGAAATATATTGTTCTTAGAAATATTTCCTTAAACAATACCTATGTGTTAAAATTATTAATTACTTTTGTTTCTAAACAAAGGTATTATCCACAATGATATCTGTAAGCAAACAAAAATGTAAAAAGAATACTCAATTTACCATTTATGTTAACAAAAAAAGCCATAGAATGACCATACTGCAATCTCGTCTTAACAATTTTCTGATGTAAAAGTATTTCACATAAAATATACCAAGAAAAATTATCAAAATCCTCAAAACTCATCTACAAAATACCCAACTGATTTTCTTCTACATATGATACAAAAAAAAAAATTTTACCACTTTCACCATTTAATTTTCTTATATTAGCTAGATACACAGCTTCATATTAAGTATTTTGGTTAGTAACACATTCATTTCTGGTTACAGTTTAACCTACCATCTTAGATTTTCTGAATGTATTATTCCCACCACCACTTATCTGACTTGCTACTGGTGTTATTTCCCTACATGCAGGCATGCCACTGAAGTGTCAGCTTCTTACTGTAACCGGGGTGCACACTTAGTTAACTGTTTAGACTCTTTCATCAAACCACATCAAGTGTAGAAATCACACCAAAGGGTGGGAACACGTACACTACAATCCTTTCACTTCACAGAAAGACTCCACAGGCACTTGCACAAACATATCTGTCACACCCAGGGATATGTGTACAGTCACGTTACCAGCCATGGCAGGTCAGCCATCCCCATTATCTGTGCGTGGCGGCACACCTGAGCTCCCTGCCCCTGCACGTCACAGTCACATTCTGGAGCAGCTCTGGGGCTGACTGGCTCTCAGACTGCAGTCCTGGGAGTCCTCCCCCACTACCTCTCCATGGCAACCACAGCCCCAGAGAAGCCAGTCCACCTCTTACGCAAATGAAAGGAGGCCACAAATGTCAGCAGTCAAAACAGCCCCCCCTTCCTCCCTAATAATTTCCTTCTTAAAGTAACAGTAGTACGCTCTTAGTTCTTATCTGCATTTGACAATACCTTCCCAACCGCTTAATGGCTAGAAAAGCAATTAAGGAAAATCATAGTTAAAACTCCATCTGTATGAACCCTTATATAAACTGATTGAGGATCTGAAGATGATTATGATTTACTGAGCTTCATTTCCCAACCTGGTATCTTGCATGCACGCTTTGTATCTGAGGTTTTTAGCTACGAGTCCTTTAAGACACTAGCTATTCTGTAACTACCAAGAGAAAGAAAGGATAGCATCTCTGTTATCATTATCACAAAACAATCAAACAACAACCAATATAAATTATTTTTTACAGATTCTCATTTACTTAAAAAAAATCAGTTAACACTCAACTTTTTCTTTTTGAATCAAAAGTCAATTTCTATTAATAATCCTATAGGAAGCAAAATATAACAAATCATCCTCCAACCGGTATTAGCTTTAACTTGTATTTTAATTGTTTTAAATTTCACTTCCTATGTAGATATTTAAGGAAACAAATACACCGGCACATTTACACATTATATGGCTACACAGACTGCAGAACTGAGCTAATCCCCATTTATAAAATCATGACAACAATAACTGACAGGATATACATATCACATTTTAAAATATATGTTTTAACTAATTTGAAGACAATAACATGCAATATAACTGCCATCGCTGAATTTCTATTATTTTGTTTAGTGAAATTCTGTATCACTTCTAACATTTTTCTCTTTAAAAAATATAAAAATTAAATAAAATATATGTTTTAATCCATGGGAGGCACTAAATATCAAGTTTTTTAAAGCTGTTATTCAGTATAAACTCTTTTCAATGGTTAGTGACCAATTTAAATGTGGTGGGCCTAATGCCTTCCAAAGGACATAGTCTCAGAAGGGAAAACGAGGTGGAATGTAGAATCACTGTTTACTTAAAAATTATATGAGAATAATCAGTAAAATTAATATAATACAAACACCTGGGTGTGTATACACAAATTTCACTGTCCCATAAAAAAGAGCAGTTTTAAAACGTTTATTTAATTATTCAGCAACCTTTCCTAAGTACCAATGTGCTAGTACCCTGATCTTTAGGGACAGACAGAAATGAGACATTTCCCAAAGGGGCATCTTGGCAGTTGGGTCTGTACCTCACACAGTCAAGCCCATCGTGAGGGAAGTGGCCCAGAATGACGCCACGTGACACTCATGTAAGGTGCAGTGCCATTCAGAGCAGGAATAGAGTAAAGAGATTTGGGCAAAGCATGACAGCTGGAAAAGCACACTATGTGAGTGAGGAAAACACAGCAGGTCAGTATCCAGCACTGGGGAGTTCAGATGTAGAACAAGGAGCACTAGAAGGGCTGGGGAGGAGGGAATGCAGTGCCATGAAGAGATCCAAGCCTCCGTCCTGAGCTCTATCTAGGACTGAGATCACAGGATGTCAGACATAACCAGACGTGAACGTACTCAAATTATTAACTGCTTTTGTTTCTAATTGCTCAATGAGAATCCCTGTCCCATCTCACCCCCGCACGCCCCCCCACAAAATACAACTTATGAAAGTAGGGATGTCTGTATAACTTAAACAGCTGTTAGCACAGACTGAGCTTATGCATGCATATCTATGTATACACAAGGCATATTTTTCCTTTGCAAAGTCAACCTAGTGTGACCTGCGTCAAGAGCCTAGGAGCGCAGCGCTACAACTGCACCTTCATCACGGGCTGCATGCACCCAGGGGGCCTTCCCACCTGCAGCTGCAAACTATGAAACATGGAACACGCACCTCCACTCCAACACTCACTACCTCAAAGTACAGTTGTCTGTCTTCCACACTAGGCTGTAAAGGCAAGAGCTCTATCTTATTCCCTATTTTCCTAACATTTAGCTCCATACTTACTCCACCAGAAATGCCAAGATATATCTCTGAACAAATGTTTTCCAGGTTCCTTTCAGCTATAAGATCAGTAATTCTTGGGGCCAGGGAGATGGCTCAGTAGAATAAGTGCTTCCCTGGCAAGCGCAAGGCCTGAGTTCAATCTCTGGCTCCACAAAATAAATAAATAAATCAGTAATTCTAGCATTTTATTTATGAGTCAACTTCTAGAGAGCCAGGCAACCCTGGGAGAAGACCTAAATGTAGTTGACATCATCGACCGCTTTCCTTAATCTTTCCACTACATTTTACTAAATTTAGAACTGACTGGATGCTATTTTCAAAAAACTAACCTTCACAGAATTACCATCATGTCCTTTATAAATGCAATACAGGTGAAGGTTCACACATCATTCTCCAAATCACTAGTAAAAATGACACTGGTTCATGCTCTTAAATCAAATCTCCTATACTATGGCAGGAATTTGGTTTTTAAAGGATCTACTTTCTAGAATCACATACTGTGTTTTGTACTCTGCAGAAGTGAGAATGAAAAATATCCAGACTTCTCAAAGCCACAGAAGTGGGGCTAGGGATTTGGCTCAGCAGCAGAATGCTTGCCTAGTAACTTGTAAGCCCTGGGTTGGGTCCTCAGCACCAAAAACAAACAAAACAAAATAAAATAATAGTAATAAATAAAATAAACCTTCCCCCAAAGTCACAGAAGTACTTTGTAAAACACACAGGGGGCTACCAGATGAATCTGACTGCCTAGATTCCATCCTGCCACATGCATTAATGAGACATGACCATCCAACATGCTGGCTGGCTGCATGGACTTATGAACCCAAAACCTAGCACATGGCATATTTTACAATTAATATATCGTAATTATTGTTTGCTAAGAAAGGTCCTGCAGAAATACCAATTTCCCTCTCACTTTATAAAACAATTATTAAATTTCCTATCCATATTCTAAGCTATATAGAAACAGTTGAAATGACAAATATTCAAGGAAGAAGCCACTGTAACCAATCCTGACAATACTAGAAAATACCATTAACTACAATATCCCTAAGCACTAAAGAAAATAGATATATAACTGATGGTGAAACTCAGGAATTTGTTACCTATGAGATTGTATCAGTGATCATCTGTGGCAACAGAAAACAGCAGAATAACTGAGATGACTTCTTTAAGCGTCCTTCATTCTAAGATTGTGGGGCACGCTGATGAACATCCAGACCATCATTTAGAGCTCAAACTCCCAAAGAACTACCAGGAAGACAGCAAATTTGAGGGTGAGGACTGTCTAATACATATCCAGTGGACATAGTGCCAACCATTCAAGTGCAAAGACTCTCTTTAACAAAGAATTCTATAGCTATCCAGGTGACAATAGCTGGACTTTTACTAGCTACTAACATAGGAAACATATTAATAATAAAAGTATCCCAAAGTAGTATTTTGAAAGACGTGCATTTCATTAGTCACAATAGCATTTACACTTACAGGGCTACTTAAAATACAGCATTCGCATAAACTGGCTAAATATCATTACCAAACAACACCAATTTCAAGAAAAGGACAGTGTGACATCAAAAAATAGATACAATATTACAATTCACTACAGAGACATATCAAAAGAAAGTGATAAAAATTTCCAATCCATTCTGAATAAAATACTCAGAAAATTACGATTACAAATAAGTTCCAAAACTATGTAAAAACACTTATAAGAAATTAACTACAGGGGCCAGGGAGATAGCTCAGTAGAATAAGCACTTGCCTGGCAAGCCAAAGGGCCTGAGTTCAATCCCTGGTTCCACAAAAAAAAAAAAAAAAAGAAAGAAAGAAATTAACTACAAGAGCCAGGGAAATGGCTCAGTAGAATAAGCGCTTCCCTGGCAAGTGCAAGGGTCTGAGTTCAATCCCCGGTTCCACCAAAAAAAAAAAAAAAGAAAAAGAAAAAGATATTAACTATATTTAATTGTGATGTAAGACACATTCCCATTAAAGTTGAACATCCTCACCCAGAAATCCATGATCTAAATTTCGTACTGCCAAGAAGTGGAAAATTATACATTATTTCATGCACAAAATTATTTTTAAAATTGCACAAAATTATCTTCAGGCTATGTGTAAAAGGTGTATATGATACATAAATTTCAGACTGAGACGTAGGTCCCACTGCCAATACTTCTCATGTATACGCAAATATTTCAAAATCAGAAAAAAATATGAAATCCAAAATATTCCTGGTCCTAAGCATTCTGAATAACAGAAACACAAGTCATTTTTAGAGGTCGTAATCAATGTGATTTATGGTTTTAAAAAAATCTCAAAAGTTACAAAAAATATTTAAAAATGGGCCCGGGGGATAGCTCAGTAGAATAAGCACTTGCCTGGCAAGTGCACCATCCTGAGTTCACTTCCCAGTACCATACATAAATAAATATTAAAAATTAAAAATAATAAAAAATTATAGAAAGGGAAAAAATTATTGTATTTGCAGGTGATATAATCCCAGAGAAACCAAAGAACTCAACTGAAGTATTTGTTTATAAGAGTAAGAACTGCTTTTTATGTCAGCATTTATTTTATTCTATTTTTTATTTGTGACAGTAAGACAGCTACATACCAAATATATGGAGAAGAAAAAGTGTACCAACAAGTTCATCAGTGCAAATTTAAGGGAAGAAAACATAAGAATGACTGTGTGAGTGTGAGTGTGTGTGTGTGTGTTTTACTGGAGGCTGAACCCAGACATTTCAGACTGAGCTTATCACCTTTTAGCTTTATTCTGAGATAAGATTACACTAAGTTACCCAGGCAAGACTCAAATTTATGATCCTCCTGACTCAGCCTCCCAGAGTGCTGTGATTAGAGGCATGGGCCACTCTGCCCAATTTTACTTTTCTTTATAAACATTACACACCCATAAACTAAGGCTTCTCTAATACAGCAAATTAAAGATCCTTTCTTCCTAGCCAGGTGTGTGACATATATTTGTAACCTTAGCACTCAAGAAGGCTGAGGCAAGAGGGGCACAAGTTCACACACAACCTTAGAAACTTAGTGCAACTCCATCAAAAGAAAAAAAAAGGATCATGGGGGCCAGGGAGATGGCTCAGT
>NW_004524599.1:6743851-6750827 GCF_000260255.1 Octodon degus
GGGGGGGGGGAGAGGATCATGGATATGGATATACCTCAGGGCAAAAATCCTAGGTCCAATTAATCCCTAGTACTGGGAGAGAAAAAAGATGTTTCTTTCATCTTCAAATCTTCTCACACTGCCCAAGTTATTCACTAGCAGTTTATTAATACTATTTCACTTGCAAATAAAACCTGAAGACATTTAAACTTATTTTCTGCTCTGGATTCTTTACTTAGGGTTTACACTAACTTAACCCTTTTTATCTCAGTATTTACTTTATTCTATTTATTTGGTACAGAGTCTCACTAAGCAACTTGAACACTTAGCGATCCTCCCATCTCAGCCTCCGCAGCACTGGGATTACAGGCATGGGCCACCATGCCTGGTTTCAGTGGCCAGCATGACACGTTGTCCTGGGGACTGAACTCAGGTCCTTGCACTTGCAAGGGAGGCACTCAGACAGCCGAGGTAGCTCCCTAGCCTGTCAGCATTTATTCTAAGCTGGACCTCACCTAAGTCCCCTGTCTTCTTAATGTGATACATGACTTCTGCTAAATTGATGAGCAATCAAATGTAAATAAAAGGAGTAAATAATAACTCATCTTTTCTCCAGTTCATCACAATGATACACAATCTCTTTCCTCACTTTCCTCACCTCATAAACAAAACTGGTTTAATAGGGTAGCTGTTTTGGGCTTTACAGACCAAGCATATTAATCTACATCATTCTGTTTATTTTGTATATCTTGCTTTGAGAACAAAAAATGTCTTTTCTAATCACAGTAATAATATCACCTGCTTCAAACCCAGGATGCTGGGGAAAAATAACACAATTTATACTCTGAATTTGCTAGCTTAAAAAATTGCAGTCCCTCAGATAAAACAATCACATCTTCTATTTTAAATACAAACAACAGACAACAATATTAAACAGATTTATTTTCCTTTCTTTCCAATTTAGATTCCTCAAGCACACTACATCAGTTAGCTCTCCTGTCACTAGGACAAAACACCTGACACCCCAACCTAAACATGAAGGGCTTTATTTGGCTTTTAGTTCCTGAGGCTTCAGTCTTTGGTTAGCTGGCCAGAGACACGAACATCATGGCCCCAAGGCCTTGTTGAAGAAGGCTGTTCACTTCACAAAAGAAGCAGAGCACAGGGTAGAGTGGTGTCAGACCCTGCCAAGCAGTCCCCAGGGCCACCTCCGGCAGGCCCCCCTCCTCAGAGCACATGCAGTGTAAGCATCAGTGACCGCCCCCACCTGATCACTTCCCCAGGCTTTATTAATCCAGTCAAGCTGACAACTAAGATTAACTGACACATAAGCACATATTCAGCATGTTGTAACTTTCAGTTTGTAACCTTCATTACCAGTGGAATTCTGTAACAATTTATGTAATTACTATTACACTTTCCCCTAGATAAGACAGCAAGCACTACAAGTAGGAATTTCCATCCTATTCTGCTAACAGAACAAGTAACCTACCTTTCTTAGTGAATGAAAGATCAAACTGAAGTCAATAAAGATAACAATTTAAAATATGCATTTAAAATTAATCTTTTTTAAAGTTATTGTATGACAAATGTAAAAATGGAATATTGCAATTCTTAATCTTGAGTTAGCGTCTCAAATCAAATGATCTTGTTTTGACTTTGTTTGGTGCTGAAGCCAAGGTCTCCGATTGTGCACCCTAGCTCTGAGCTACAACCCAGCACAAAATACTCAGACTCCAACTGAAAGGCATGACAGTTTTTGGCCAAATGATATTCTGTGTCATGAAATCATGTCTACTACTTAAGAAGAAGAAAAAAAGCTAAAAAACAAAATCCACAGTAGTCAGTCTTGTGATGCACAATATAATCTAGTCATCTGACTGCTACCTAAAAGGATTTGAGTAACACTGAGAAATACTAGTGATTTAAAATAAAAGGAGAGGGCATCACAAAATATATACTGCATCATGCCAACGTGCTACAAAATTCATACCTATAGATATATGCCCATGCACGTGTGTAAAATGCATATATGTAGTCTAGATAGGGACATGTACACAAGTACAATTAAATGAGACTGCATGTTGTTAGTAATTTCTACATGATATAATAACAAGTAATTATAATTTTCCTGAGTAAACAGTTCATCCAAATTTTCTGCAATGAATATATATTAATAAACATTGCATTTTCTTGCAAATCTACTAAAGGATATACTTTCACTCATATCATGACTTCCACATCAACCTCAGTATCAACTGTTACTCACACAGGCATGAGGCAAACGAGTGAACCAAGTGTAGCATTCCTAATTCCCTCAGCCCCGACTAATTGGATAAATAAAACGCATGGTTCTGGGCATGACGGGGCATACCTATGATCCCAGTACTCTGGGAGGCCGCGGCAGGAATATGAAAAGTTCAAGCCCAATCTGTACAATTTGGTAACTTACAGTAAGAACTTGTCTCCAAAAAAAAAAAAACCCAAAAAGAAACAAAATGAACACAAAGTGCGTACTTTTTACATTTTGCTGAGAATTATGAATTAATGGAACTTAAAAGCTCTTAGCTTCCCAGTACAGTAGACTCTATCAGAAATGGACAAAAGCAAAATAACTGATTTTTTTCACTATACTATCAAACTATATGGATTGTAATTCTACATTAAGGACAATGAATATGTATATTCTCCTTTTATCCTACCTATGAGATCCTTAACTGGAAAAAGAACTCCTAATACATAGAAAGGACTATTCACCAACATATTTATCACAACTGTATTCACTCAGGAAGGAATGGAAGGCCACTACCCACTGGGACTGGATGCACTTATCTGTTACAGCCTTGTGTTATTTCTTATTGGGAGGGGTTGGTTGAGCTGGAAAAGAAAATCATGTCTCCTTTCCTCTTCAAATACAGCCTGCCTGAACCACACCCTCACATACTGTCCCTGCCAACACCACCTTAGTTTCACTTCGGAAACCATTCTGTCACTGCCTGATGCTCCCCACACTAACTCCCCAGGGCTTTAGAATATTCTACTGATCTCACACCTCTGAAGCGTCAAGGTACTTGTCTTTGTTTTTCTACTGCATCTTAACATTCTGATTAACTTACAACTAATAGTATTTTTTTATGACAATCTTTTTTTCCCCATAGCTTACGACACATTTATATGTTGCCTCTTTTACTTTTGGCATTGGCAAATTCTAGCTTCTTATCCAACGAGAAGAAAATATCACTGTCTTAAATCATAAACTGGTAATCAGGACATCTCAATGTTTAAAGAGCAAGCAAAATTTGGCTAGCTAAGCCAATGAACATCTCCACACACAAAAAAAAAACCTAATGTATTTGAACTATTTATAATAATTTTATACCCTGGCTCTTGCAAATTGTATTCTGAAACACCCATATACTACAGAAACATTAGTTTTTTTTTCCCCCAAGAAAAGAGATGCAAATTAAAGCAGCTATACAGAAAGTCTTCTGATCTGGGGAAAATTATAGCTCTGAAGCATAAAGACACATAGTCCAACTACAAGAACTACACAGCTTTTCCAATGATGAAAATCAACTTACTCTAACAACTGGTAATGAGAACCTCCATCTTCAATCCAAGAAATTCCTTCTTGAGCAGGAGTTTTAAAAGGTAACATTTGCTGGCCACTTTAGCATGCATGTTCAAAGCACAGAGCAACAGTTCTATCTACTAACACTTCTCCCTTACGAAGTTATTTCTTAATCTCATTCTGTGAAGTGAATTCCTAGAGATGAATTTCAAGAGAAGAAAGTAAGTGGAGGGAACACCCTATGCAAGATACAGTGAGGGTCTGTATTTAGACAAATTAAAGCTCAATTTCTGGTTCTGCCACTTACTAGCTGTGTGATATGAGGCCAGACACAAACTCTCCACATCTCAGCTTCTACACACACACACACACACACACACACACACACACACTCTCTCTCTCTCTTCATATAGAACCATCTTCCACACAAGATAGGCTTTTTGTTTTGTTTTTTGGGTACCAGGGATAGAACTCAGGATCTTGTGCTTGCAAGGCAGGTGCCTAAGCAGCCCCACAAGATGGATTTAATTATACTGAGACAAGTGATGCTCAGACATGGAAGAGAACATCAATATATATTAACCCTCATGTTCTTCACTGACATAATTTTTTTTAAACTGACACATTTACACACATAAGGATCAGAAATAATCATCAATTTCAGTATGAGGCAAAGTAGCCTATTATTTTTTCTAAATGATGTTCAAACCAGGTATAATGGTGCATACCTGTAATTTTAGCTACTTCAAAGGTTGAGGCAGGAGTATCACTAGTTCAAAAACAACCTGGGCCATTTAATAAGACTCTGTTTCAAATAATAAACATAGAAAGGCCTAAAGGTGTAGCTCAGTAGTAGAGTGTTCCTTGTTTCACTTTCTAGTACCACCAAAACCAAATTAAAATGATGTTTAAGTTCAAGGTTAAAAATCTTTACACATGACATAGTGTTACATAAAGCTATCTCTAGATAGCCTTTAAACACATTATGACCTTATTCTGGGTGCTTGCAGGAAGCTGCATTTTAGTATTTATATGTGGGTGTGTGTGTGGGTGTGTGTGTGTGTGTGTGTGTTATACACACCCAGGAAGAGGGGTACTACACGTTTTTAATATACATGGACACCCCACAGGTTTGGGCACCCACAGAACATGTTCCTTTATTCCCCCAATGCTACTGCATGTCCAAATGGAAGTCTTAAGTTTCCAAATGCTGCTTTCAGCCAGGAGGCTGTCCCTGCATCAGCCATGGCAGCCTGTGCTCATGCCAGCTGACCTAACTGTATGCCACAGTGTGCTTCTCTCCTTTGGAAGTCCCCCATGCCAGCTTTGAGCTCATTCTGAAACCAGAGAGGACAGTTCCTCCTGCAACTCATCCGGCAAGATTACAAAAAAGAACAGTGTTTCAGAAAGCCATAGAGGTTCCCTCCCAAGATCACTGAAGCATAATTACAGGCAGGTATAATTATGGAAAGAGAAGCTGAGCGAGAGGAAGAAAGAGGGAGAGAGGGAAGAGAGGAAGAAGGAGAAGGAGAGAGACATATACAAGACCAGAGAAAGGTCAAGTACAAATTCTTAAGTATTAGCAATAGGTGATATGGCTCAGTGGCACAATGGTGGCAAACACAAGGACCTGAGTTCCATTCCTATTACCAAAAAAATTAAAACAAACTTCAGCCCCTCTTAATAAAGTAACCTTAGTAATATCAATTTTTGTGCTACCCTCTCCCACAAATCCTTTATTCTAGAAGGTAAAATCTACAGAAGTCTACACAATGGCACGTAAGGTGTATGCACACTGAGTTGCCTCATTAGAAATATGAAGTATTAGTCAATATACGTATGTGCATTTATCCTGCATGGTAATATTTTCTCTGTAAATCACATATACAGCGTGTCTGAGAATAAACACATATATATGCATACACATACATACATACATACATACCCATAGTAAAGACAAAACTAAAAAGCTAAACCACAATATTTTTTTCTTTTTTTTTTTAAACCACAATATTTTTAAATGGATATTCTGGAGGAAGCAGAGCACTGCTGGTGAGAGTGCAGACTGGTGCAAGCATTGTACAAATCAATGTGGAGATTTCTCTGAAAGCTAGGATTCAAGGTCCCATCTGACCTTGCTATTCCCCTTGTGGGTATTTTCCCAAAACAACTAAAATCATCATATGCACTCATGTTTATAGCAGTGCAATCTGTCATTGCTAAATCTTGGAAACAACCCAAATGCCCATCAATTGAGGAATGGATAAAAAAAAAGATGTGGTATTTTTATACAATGGAGTATTATTCAGCTATAAAAAAAGATAAACTCAAGGTTTTTATAGGCAAATGGATGCAACTTAGAGACCATACTCAAATTAGTTGTCTAATTTAAGTGAAATAAATCAGGCCTGCACATGTAAACATATTGTCTTACTAATGTAAGATCCTAAAAGAATAAATAAAATCTGAAAGGTACAATAGATAGAATGAAAGGGAAGGAAACTGCTCAAAGGGAGGGAACAACTGGAATGAGGGAAAGGAGCAAAAAAAGAATAGGAACAGGATATATTCCTGTATATATACAGGATAGCCTGGATAACAGTACTGCTGATTTCTGCGGGTCTACTGAAAGAAGCAGTTAATGCTTACCTTTTTTTTCTTCCTCTTCCTCCTCCTCCCCCTTCCCCTCCCCCTCCCCCTCCTCCTTCTTCTTCTTCATTTCTTATTACTTTTTTTTTTCTTTACCAATTCTGAATGCTTGTATCTGGTAATCTAAACAACTAATTTGAAGACAATACTATGCAACATAACAACCATTGTTGAATTTGTATTATATTGAAATTCTGTATTGTTTCTAGTTTTTTATTATGCTTTTTCTCTTTAAAAATTAAAGAAATGGCTGGGGACATGGTTCAGTGGAATAAACTCTTCCCTGGCAAGTGCAAGAGCCTGAGTTCAATCCCAATTCTGAAAAAAAAAAAATTAGTTCAACTATCAATCAGTAGTGGGAAATGTATACTAAGGACAAAAGAAAATGTAGAAAAATGGTGGTGGTGGCAGTGTTATTCTGAAATCACTGTGTGTTAGGGGATAAAGCAACTAAGTAATCCTTTCAATCCCAGAGTCATTAAGAACAAAATTCTCATTTTGAGAGAAAGGAGATACAAGTATAAGATACTGATGCAGATATAGTCCTGATTTTCATTTTAAAACATGGATATGGCAGTAAAGAAACAACTGCACAAAGGTATAGAAGAAATCAGATCAGAAATAATTTTGGAACTAAAAAATGTAATGATAACTATAATCAAAGAAGTACTGAGTGCTTCTAAAGAATACACTGATCGTGGCTGGTGAGATGGCTCAGTGGTCTAAAGCACCTACCTAGAACAAGCTAAGCAAAGCACAGGGTCTGCGGTTCAATCC
>NW_004524599.1:6752997-6773000 GCF_000260255.1 Octodon degus
ACACACACACACACACACACACACACACACACACTGAACAGGCCTAGAAGGACCAACACCTATGCTTAGCCTGGTTCCCAGACTCCCCCTGCCAGTAATACTGCCCTCCTCATGAAAATACTTCTACACCCAGAGGACAGCAAGGACACATTGGTTGCAGACTGGTGGGAGCAAAACCTGTTTTGAGCGAAGGGCCCAGCTGGCTAGGACTGGAACCTGCAGGACACTGGCCAGAGTGGCCCCACAGGCTCAGGCAACCTCCAGGAAAAGCAGCTCAACTGGCAAGTAAAAAAAGCTAGTCCTGATGCCAGGAGGGAGGTGAGAAGGAGTGCTCAGAATCAGTGAAGATCTATACCCCACTGGCTACTTCTATCAGCTATGGTCTTCGAACTTTATGATGGCCATGTGGATGGCTGGCATGAACTCACTCTCCCCTTAGTTACAGATGAACATGTTAAGATTCAACATCTTGCACACAGATTGTGTGCTAAGCTGTTTCCTTTGGGTGGCAGACTGGATACCTCCAAGGTGAGGCTGAGAAGTGCCACTGTAAGGACAGGTCAGAGAGGTCCAGACTGGTCAGAGAGAAGTCTTCAGTTTTTTTCAAGAGCAACAAGAATGATAAATGAGTACATACTGACTATACGCCTGTATAAGAGAGCCCACAATGCCCAGGACTACCCAGACATGAACTCTCTCATTCTGAGTAACTACTGATTTCTAGCTTAGTTAAATGTTACAAGCAGCTGGTCAAATTGCAATCCTTTCTCATAGTGATGAACATCTGAAAAGGAAAAAAAACTTCACAAAAGAGATATTCCTTCATCACATAACAGAAATTGTTGAAATCACAAATATGACATACTAGAAAAAGAAAGCTTATTTGATAAAACTACTCCAACTTTCCAAGAAAGTATAATATATTAGTTAGAAATCCACACATTTCATTTTCTTTAACCTTGACTCATCTGTAAACCATCCTTCCATCTTTTTTTTTTTCCTATGTGTAAAGAGCATGCACTCATCTAAGCAGTCAGAAATTGTATCTGCTATTTGTGATACACCATGAACAGAGAACTGGGTAAAGTTCGGGTACCGAAGAGCTCTCACTAAATTTTTAGGTTAGTCATTTAAAAGAGGAGCAATGGAGTCAGGCAGAGCAACTGGCATAATGGAAGGTCTCCTTAGGCAAAGCCATGCACTCCTCACCAAACACAGAAACCCAGCACTGTCACTGACAAGGTCCCTCAAATACCACATGTATTCTCCTTCTTCGGGTGCTGACCTGCTCACCCCAACAACCAAATCCTAGAGCCAGAGCAGATGGCAGACACAAAAAGAACACCTTAGAGGGAAGCTGGCTGTCCACAACAACAATGTGTACTGCAAATACTTTTCACCTTAAATGCAGGTGAGGCCTACCATAGGGAACAGCACTAATCTCAGACTTATTTCTACATACTAGAAAAATTTCTGCATGTTAGCACCCATTTCAAGGACCTCAACCACACAATAAAGGTTATGACTATAAATGGGTTGGTGGGATCATCTCTTCCCCACACACCTCCTTCCACGCAGGCTCACTTGTTTCTCCTCTGGATCCCGGGATCTGGTCTCATATGATGCACAGCCAGCAGCGAGCTTAGCACGTTCTTGACTAAAGTGTATATGTAAATGCATTAAGTACCAAGTGTGCTCAACAGATACTACCATAAACACTTAAAGGCCAATTTTGATTTGAAATGAGACTACTGCTGAGCAAATAATTAAAATATTCCCAAGTAAAAAGGAGAGCTTCACTGCTGTGCTCAATGCCCCGCCAGTCGCTGAGAAGAAAGTGTCACAAAGCAAGGTTGCATCTCAGTTGCATGGACTGAGGATATTTATATCTAAATCATGTCAAGGAGGACAAAATCTGCTTTTAATGTTAAGATTTTCATATGAATTAGAAAAGTATGACAATACATTTCACGTTAGATCTTACTATAGGCTTTCAAATAGAGACTGTATCCAGGTACCATTAATAAGATACATGAATTGTCTACAAATCCCAAGAAGCATCTTGGTCACTTTAAAAAATAGAGAGGACTTTTTTGGGAAGGGCGGTATTTCTAGATAGAAGGCCAGGAGGTTTTTTAGAGTTGGAGTAGTGAAAATATAAACTATGTCTTATCAATCCTAAATATCATTTAATTTCTGAGTGACAAGGTTCAAAAAAACCTGGTTAATTCATTAAAGCAAAGTTTTCTTCTTTTGTCTAAAATGTTGGCTCTCAAGCCTTTGAGTAAGCTGTTTACATGACCAACACATTGAGAATCATTCCTGCAGCCAGTCTCAGCCTTTGCTGAGGCCCACCTCCTTTTCCTACTGGTTCTCTCAGGTACCTAAAATTCAAGGCTTTTTAATGGTAACGATAGGGCAAAATGGAGAGGCCTACTTATCAGAATGCCTAGGAAAAGCTACAAATACCCAAAGTACAAAAGGTGATAAAGAAACGGAGGTTCCAGATGCTTCTTGACTGCTAAACAGAAAAAGAGGCAAAAGCATCCAGTTCACTTAGAACCCCAATGGGCTCCAGCTACATTCTTTAGCCATACAAATTGCTTTGTACTTGAATTCCTAAAACAAGGAAGACACTGCTCTGAGTAGATAAGGGTGGAGAGCCCCAAACAAGGGTCTGACGCTCTTCCCCAGCTGGCTTACAGGGCAACTGAAAGTGTTCCATCACTGCAAGTGAGGTCTCACAGCATCTAGCAAACGACACAGCTTTGTACAGTGTGCATGACCAGGAATATATGCCCTGCATGAGGCTACCTGCAACAAAGATGAAAATAAAATGAAACGCCACCACCCTAAGCCAACTGCACCTCAAGGCCGAGCAAGGGAAAGGCCAAACTGAGTGGAAATGTGTGTAGTGGCAGAAATCTTGCTTCTGAGTAGCAATTCTGCTCTAGTGGCTGTGTAGCCTGGAGCTATTCTGAACCCGCATCTCAGCACTGTAAGGGTCATGAGAGCACACTCAGAGCACAGCCAACATAGGGCCTGGCATAAATGAGCATCCAGCCATGCCAGTTTCCTCCACGCTCCCAAAGATGCTTTCCCTAGGCACCAGTGCACCTGCCAGGCAACTCAACAACTTCCTGATTCTCCAACATGACCTTGGCAAAGTACTTCCAATTGTTTAAAACTGCATCTTTCCGTGTCCTGAGGCACCACTGTAAAATGGCTATCTTTAGCACTAGCACATCCCAAAATTAAATTTTACAAGACTTGCATCTTGTTGGTATTTCAGAATTGTGTCATTCTTTTTTATAAATTACTGTTGAAAATATCTGACCAGCATTTCATGCCTTTCACACCATGGCAGCAGTAAGGTCCAGCGTAGGTTTTGGAGCAGAGGCTCAGAATTCTAATTCCCATCTATGCTCTGACACTGACTTCTCACTGGGCCTGTGGCTTCTTACTCCTAAAGGACCCAGCCTGCATGTATTCTAAAACAGAGACAAGGAAAGTACAAATGTGTCACGGAAAGTGTTTTGGAGGCTAAAATAAAAAACAAACTAGAACAGGTCCTGAAATAAGAACTCAGTAAATAAGGGCTATTACTCTTGTAACTACGAGGGATTCATTTCATTTCTTCACTTGATGATGAAATTCAACTCATTTATAAAAAGACATTTCAAGTATCCAAAAGTACAAATCAACTGTTGGATTTCAAAAGGGCAAAACTAAAAGGTAATTGCAAAGGCTAGATTCCCAGCACTTGCAAATACTCATTATTATCAAAGTTCTGTTAGGCACATTTGCACTCCTGAGTATGTGACAGAGCATGTTAACAAGCATATACTGTTAAAATTCTAATGCAGTTTTACTTATTAATAAATTATGTTCAAGACTCATTATAAAAAGGTGTCTATGTGCTACAACCATGTTAAATCCTCCAAGATAATCTTTACTCAGAAACATACCTTTAACACAGCTGGGTATGTTTCATTACTGGCCATTAACTCATTAAATCTACTAAAGAAATTAGTGGACTGGCACAAGGCTGAACCCACTATACAAACCAAAGGAACACCATTCACAGGGTGACTTTTATCTGCTAGCACAAGGGGCCCTAGGCCACCTTTTCATTCTGACAGCACCTTGAAAAAATGCCCAGGTCATGCCAAAGTAAATAAAGCAATCTTCCCTGACATATCAACATAAACCCCCAAAGTCCCTTCCTTTCAGATGAATCTAACACACTGGAAGCCAGTGTTTAGGCAAGAACAGTCTGTCTCACCTCTGTCCACTCAGCAATCCAGAGCCCTCCTCTCTCCTCAGAGGGAGGATGGCACATTTGGATCCACACTCATGTCCACCCACTACCTTCTGACCATAGTTAAAAGCTATGCATTTTAGAATCAATAAAATATCATTTGGCCCAGAAGGCCCACTGTGGAAGTCAGTGTGGAGACTCCTCAAAAAATTAGGACTGGAAATCCCATTCAATCCAGCTATTCCCTTCTGGGTATTTTCCCTAAAGAACTGAAAACACTATACCATAGTGATATATGTGCACCCATGTTTATAGCAGCACAATTTGTCATAGCCAAATCTTGGAAACAACCAAAATGCCCATCACTTGAGGAATAGATGAAAAAGATGAGGTATTTTTATACAGTGGAGTATTACTCAGCTATAAAGAAAAACTCAAAGCCCTATTCTATAGTTAAGTGGATACAACTAGAGGCTACATTCATAAGTGAAATAAATCAGGCCCACATGTATAAATATTATATTGTCTCCCTAGTGTAAGAACCTAAAACAGTAAATAAAACCTGATATACAGGATCATGAAGATGACTGTACTCTTAATTTCCATCAGTTGCTTTGAAAGTAGCAGTTAATGTTTAGAAATTTCACCTTGACTAACTCTGTAAGCTACTACCTGCAATCTGAGCAACTGCATCAAGGACAGCAATGTGTAACACAAAGCCCACGGTTGAATACCTCTCATCATGGCCTAAATGTATACCATTTCTAATGTCTTATCAATTATTATACTGTCCTGAAAATAAATTAAAACAAAAAAAGACAAGGAAAAAAGGGTTTATTGAAAGCATCAATATTCAATTATTTCCCCAATCTTGTATATCTGTTAATCTGAGCAACACACACAGAAAAAAAAGAGGGGCCAAAAAAAAAAAAAACGGCCGGGGAGATGGCTCAGTGGAATAAGCGCTTCCCTGGCAAGTGCAAGGGTCTGAATTCAATCCCTAGTTCCGCAAAACAACAACAAAAAACAACACAGAGACCTCTTTGTAAAAAAAAAAAGAGGGGCCAGGGAGATGGCTCAGTAGAATAAGCGCTTCCCTAGCAAGGGCCTGAGCTCAATCCTCAATTCTGCCAAAAAAAAATCTGAGCAACACATTTGACGATAAAAATAGATAATATAGCAACCATTAATCTGCTATTTCTGTTTTGAAAATCTGTAACATATGTATTGTTGTATGTTACCTTGTTTCTGTCTTTTTTCCTATTTGTTTTTGCTTCTGTTTTCACTCTTCAAAATAAAATTAAACTAAATTTGAAAAAAGATACTATTTGGCAACCCAAACCTATGTCAGACAGAGATACTAGAAGAAACTTCAGGAAAATATTTGCATGATTGCAGGTTAGAAGGAGAAAAGCACTGACAGAATCACCTATATTAAAAGTTTAAAAATTCTGTGAAATAAATAAATAAAAAATTCTGTGTAATTAAGAGGCATTTCATAAACAACACTGAAATCCAGACTGAGAAGATCCTCGGAAATGCTATGACTAACACAGCACTAACACCCACTGATGAGAAAAGGCCAAGCATCCAAGAGGAACTGAGCCGGGCCTACCAAAAGGCTGCACACACAGAACAAATGCAAGTGGCCTATAATCAAGGAGGTCCAAATTTACACAACGCCCCTGGATGTTTTGGCCATCACAATCTGCCAAAAACAAAATACAGTGATGGGGCAGGTAAGAAAAACAGAGGTGCTACCATCTTTCAACAAGAGTGCTAACCATGTCCCCTAAATCAAAAACTGTAGCTGTGCTCTGGCTCAGTAACTGCACTTCAGAAGACTCAATAAACAGTGTTACATTCCAAGGGTGTTAATTTTGGTGGCTTGTAGTAGCAAAAAAAAAAAAAAAAAAAACCAATCAGTGTGTCTATCACATCCAATCAGTAAGTTCTAAGTGAATAAGCCAGAGAAATTAATATATGGAGGTGCTGTATAACAAACTCTTGATATTAAAAAAAAGAAGCTGCTAAGGATACTATGTACTTTTGCCCATCATTTTTTGAAAGAGAGGGAAAAAAAAACAACTACAATTCACACTCTGGCTACTTATAGGTCTAAAAATAGAAAGATGTAGGAGGAGCTACAGCAAACTGTTAACAGCTGGGGCAGAATGGAGGCCACACACACAGACTGGAGGAACCGCCTGCAAGTCCATGGCCCGTCAATCGGAGGAAAACGCCTTTTTTGCCTCCCAAGGAGACTGTCTCCCCAAACCCTTCACTCATCTGCTACCAGCAGTTACGTCTTTTCTATGTAGAGCTGCTTCTTATGTATGAAACAAGATAGCCAGACTAGTCCATTTTTAATATTCTATTCTACGTTAAGAAACTGCAAGGAAAAAAACATGGTATTTCTTTTTCATTGTTTAAAGAATTCTGTTCTTCAACAGAACACAAACCCTGTAACAAAATAGATGAAAACACAATTCTGTTCTATTTTCTACTTTAAGACACAAGTTCAAAGAAAGTATAAAGAGATGAAAACAAAGGGATTCATTCACCTCTAGCTGACCCAAGAAAAGTTTCTCCCAAAATGAAAACTATTCCAACGTGGGCATGGCGACTCATGCCTGCAATTACAGGCAGCTCCATGGGAGGCTGAGACAGGAGGATGGCAAGGTTAAGCCCAACCTGCACAACTTAGGGACTTAGCAAGCCCCTTTCTCAAAACAAAAACTAAATAAAGGGTGGGACTATAATTCCATGGAAGGCCATGGGTTCAACCCTCAGTACTATAAGCTACTTAATTCATTAACTACAATAAATAAATTAATTAGAATTAAAAATGCCCTGTAGCAGCATTCAGGTTTTGGAATACAGGAACCACTACGATCAAAAATCACTGCCTCAGTTCCCAGGATAATGTGAGGTAACAAATGAAAAATGAATTTAATTTCTAGCCCTTAAAACAAACACATCCTGTAAGCAACTTGCTTACAGAGGACTAGAGGCAAGATACAGCTACTCCCTTTCCTCACAGACCAGCACAGAGCGGACTGAGGTCCGAGCCACATCAGCACTGGTGTACACTTTCCTTCTGGGTGGCAGGGCCGCAAAGCCCCCACGGTATTGGATCATATCCTGTGGGCTTCCAAAGATCAACTATACCTGATCCTATCTTTTTCCTGGGTATTTCATTTTTCTCATTCAGCAGAAATCAAATTTCTTTTAAATTTAAATTAATGATTACCTTTTCTCCTTTTTTAAAATATAAAACTATTTATTGAGCACTGCTCACCATTATTTACAATAAAGCAAACAATATACATTAGGGTAACACTGACTACTACCAAGGTGTTTTCCTGGCTTCTGCTGAAAACAGTAACCTGAATACTGAAAAGACTGACGCTACATGTGAGGAACAAGTGGGGGTCAAGAAAAAACATGCAGGTCAATAGTTTAGATTACAAATTTGTCTACTCATTTATTCTACGTCCTAAATTATGGACACCTCCAGCCACTCAGTAGGTTTCCTTGAGCCAAGTCTTAAGACATATATGCATCCTGACTTTTGAGTGCAGATTTCAACTTGCTGTGAAGTAATGAGTCTTGAGGAATTTTTAATGTTCCCTTAAGTCTTCCTTAGCGAATTCAAACAAACCCAAGTTTTGACTTGCTACCTTATTAGGGTGGGAAAGTTGTTGGCAGAGTCTCACTATGCAGTTCAGACTGGCCTTGCATTCACTTTGTAGCCCAGGCTGGTCTTGGTGTATGATCTTCTTGATTTTTTAAACTACCTCCTGCTTTTTGTTTTGCCAGGCACGCACTTACTCTACTAAGCTATCCCCCTGGCCTCCCAGGCTGGTCTGGAACGTCCAAGATCCTCTCCTGCTTCAGCCTCCCAAGCGCTGGGGTTATGGCCATGCACCCCACACCCAGCTAGGGAAGACTTTTTTTTTTTTTTTTTTGGGGGGGGGGGAGGGGTTGGAAGTAAACTGCATTTTTGTGACTAAAGACAGATGCAAATTCTGATATGGTCACTTTGAAAATACCTACTTTAAACTGTCCAAAGTGACTTTTAGGTTGCTCAGAATGATGGCATCTCAAACATGAGGTTACCACCCATAGTTTTTGTTTTGGTGAATGTTTAAAAAAAAAAACAAAATAAGAATTTTATTCATACACACACAAACAAAAATCTTAGAATTAAGCACATGAGCTAAAACATGAATTCTAATTTGGACTATGGGCAATTCCCCCCAACATTCAGAGAAACAGAGGAAATGTATCAGGCTACCAAATGCTCTTTTTTGATAAAGGGAAGCAACTACAAAATCTTTATTTATTTGTTCAAAGTAACCAGTTCTACAGATGCAAAACAAAACCCAACAACTCCCCCAAATACTACTTTCAAAACTGATATAGTAAACTTGATTTTCATTAGAATTTTTTTTCCACACTAGTAAATCAAATAAATGATGTAAGTTATTGAGCTTCATCTTCTGGACAAGAATGCGAAGTTAGTCTCTCTTCATAAAAGGCAATTACGATTTGAGGACATTTCATATTTGCCTCTTTTGCCAGCACCAAGTCAGCCTCATCTAAATCTTTCCATTTCATGAGAAACATCAATTCTCCACTACTATCTGTGGCACCAATTATTCGTTCAGGATCAAGACCTCTAGCAAAACCTCTAGGTTTGTCAGCAGCATCTCTTTTTTTTCTTTGACTTGCTGCCATCAGATTCACGTCAGATAAAGATTTTCTTTTTTGTACCATCTTTTTCTTTACTGGCTTTTCGTGAATTATGAAATGCTTCAATTAACTCTGGACAATCTATATTTTCTTCAGGTTCCCATGTCTTGTCAGCACCTATAAGTCCCTTCCACTTCAGAAAATACTCCACCTTCCTTCCCATTCACTACACATCGGTCCAGTACTTTTTCTACCACAAACTCTTCAGGTTCTGCTTCCTCAATTTTTTTACGTTTTCCGTTTTGTTTCTTTCCCATTTTTTGCAATGTAGTTTCACTGGAGGCCATTTTTTACTGCAGACTTGAGCTATTATTCACTGCCTCAGATGCTTGGTCACTGGTCCGCAGTCTCGGCCTGCGCACCTGCAGCTCCACTCGCCTACAGCTCCACTCACCTACAGCTCCACTCGCCTAGCTTTTCTCTTCAAAGAGGCAGAAATAAATACAGAAAATACATCTAAAGAGCAGAGCTACAAGCAACAGCAAAAAAGATCTTATTTACTAAATTCTCATAGAAGCTCATCAGTCAGTACAGCCCTTGAGGCCCCTTTTTTGTCTTAGAGTATTTTAACTGTTGGTACTAGCTAAATCCTTGATATGAGTGTTAACTATCAAATAGTCATATCTGAATGTTAAACTATGAATTACTAAACGATTGTACTAATGGTTAGTAAAAGCTATATAAACTTTTGGGCAGATGCTTCACCCAAAAATATTCATGTCTAAACTAAAACTTCCAAGCTTCTAAGACCATTCTCAAATATATGTATTGAAACTCAAAATGCACTCTTGTCTTTATCCTGGCCATGAAATATTTACACACTGTATACAAGGACACTACCCTAAGGTGTCACTACTTCACACTCTACCACAAAAGCTGCTCCTCCCAGCAGCATCCCTGTTACATTATAACCCTCTCAATCCTTTGTAAAAACTTACAAAAATTTAGTGTTATTAGCTCTATAAAGAGCCTGAAACACTACTACACTGATTTTTCCCCAGACATTAAGTTTTTTTTCTCCAGAGAACAAAAGTCTCAAAATTCTACAGATAATTTAAAGTATTTTAACAGACTACATAAATTCATATATGCCTTCATTAAAGGGGGCAAGAAATCAAGTATCACAGCAATAACCTTTTATTTCTGTGTCCTAGACCTGAATGCTTAAATGAGAGAAAATAATTTAATTTAAAATTTTTCTTATCATTTAAGAGAATTTGCTTCTGTGAACATCATAAAAGATGGGCACCACCTGGTGGAAAAGCAAAGATTTAAACAGTTTAATCTTTATTACAACGTGTCTTAATTCCCTTCCTCTCCAAAAAGCAAGTATGCATACATATACTCACTGAAGGCATTCTCCAAGATCAGCAATTTCAACAACTCTTGAACACATCAATAGAAAACAATTCATCTGTCTTTGCCTACTGTTTCCCCTCGGCTGCCCACCACTAGACGCCTCACACCACAGCTGGGGAACCCAGTGCTGTGTGAGTCCTTGGGGCAGCCAGGCCCGAGGCCTGCCCTCGCTTCCAGCCAGGAACCACTGTAGGTCCGTAGCTGGTCCTGGTACCCTCCTTGAGTGCTGTCCAGGACCAGGCAGTGATCTCATGGTGCTGGCAGCTTCCTCTAGTCCCTCACTGTCTTTGAACACGGAAATCGACCTGTGGTGGGAATTATGCCAGCAACCTGATACTTTTTCCAATGAACTCCTCAGTTCAGGGCTTGCTTATGTTCTTTGCAATCAAGAACCCTGAATGTACACGCTCCTACTTTAAGCCTCTGCCAGGACGTCATTGCCTTCTAACTAACTTGACACCAAAGGAGCAAAGGCAATTTAGAGAACTCCTGGAAGTGAACACAGTGAGAATATTAGCAATGGCAAAATATAAGAATATCAGTAAAACTGAAGTGACACTCCTACAACTTAAGCTCAAAGAGAAGCTTGTTTGCCAAGAGTTTCCACATGGTTGTTTTGGGGTTTTGAGGCAGGTAAACTCTTCTTTTACTTTAAATCATAAGCTCTGACAAAAGGCAGGTTTCAACCAAAGGTGAATAGCAAACATTTAATGAAAGAAACTGGTACAGAAAAGCTAAGTGGTACAGAAATAAAAGACAATGCCTATGACACAGGTTGGGCATCAGATTAATTGATGCTCCATAGGTTAACTCTATGCAACTACCCCAAAATCCAAGAAAAGCAGACCTGAAACACTTGTGGTCTGAAGCATTTTTGGATAAAGCACATCGACCTGTACATGCATGTCTCTACCACCAAAATGAAAAGCATGCACCACCTTCCCTCCAGGGGTGCCACAGGAGGAGCAACAGACCAGTGGTACTAGAAAAGGCAATCCTAGGTTTTTAAATAACTACAGGTGTGTTTTTTTAGGTGAAGTAGGAAGAAACAAATCTAAATCCTGTTAGTTTAGACAAATATATACTTTGATTATTATTATTATTATTATTTTTTTTTTTTTTTTTTAGCTAAAGCAGGAATAGATAAATCTAAAACCTGTTCATTCAGACAAATACATAATAGAGCCCAAAAAACCAGTAATTTTCCTAAAGGTATATAGCTAGTTTCTGGTCAGAGCTTGAACCAAGAGAGTCACAGCATTTATTTTATGTCTCAGTGATCCTGCCAGGTATGTTATATACACCATCTACTTTACTCCTCACCACTGTGACACTAATCTTAACGGTCACAGTGATGTGATTAAGAGCTACCCAGAGACATGAATGGACCGGGAGGGTGCTAACCTCCTCCACAGCCGAGTTCATGCTGAATGCACTACAAGGATGCAAGTGAAGCTGGAAGAAGACAGTGCCCAGGGTGCCTTGGGAGGGTCTTTCTCTGCTCTTGCTACCATGCGGTGAGCAGCCTTCCTCCACACTGCCCTTCTCTTATGCTGCTTCTGCCTGAGAGCCAACTGACCACAGAATGAAGCCTCCAGAATCTGAACTTCATAGATCCGGACCTGGTGCTAAGGTAATAACTCTATCTAAGCTCTACACCAAAGGTCAGAAGACAGTGGTATACAAAATGACAAAGAGAAGGAACAAAATGCAGTCTCAGGCCCCGAGTCCACCGAGAACAAATGCAGAAGACACTAGCATAGAGGAAACTGGAAATCACACACCAGATATCTCTGAAATAATAGCGTTGACAGTAAAGAATCAACTGCAGAAAGGTATAGAAGAAATCAGATCAGAAATAATTTCTGAAGTAAAAAATGTAGTGATAACTACAGTCAAAGAAGTACTAAGTGCTTCTAATGAATACACTGATTAAAAAAAATAGAGCATAATATAAAATTGATGTAACCCCAGAATAAGCAATTTAGGAAAGAAATAGAGTGTATGAAAAAGATTCAAAGTGATATACAGCAAATTAAAACCTCAATCATAAGCTGACAAAACCGTTTGAGTGAAGGTGAAAATAAGACTTTCTGACCTTAAAGACACCATTGTAGCTAGTGAAAAAGTAAGAAAAGATCTCTTAAAAACAACTAGGATGCAGGAAAAAATAATTCAATACCTGAAAGACGATGCTAAGATGAGCAATGTGAGACTAATAGGCATCAATGAGAAGGAAGGAGTCAATACAAATGATATAAAAAGAATATGGGCAGAACTAATAGCAGCAAACTTCCCAAATATGGGGCAACAATCTGACATTCCTGTAACCAAAGCATACAGAACTCCAAATAACATCAACCCAATGAAAACCACACCCAGACATATAATAATCAAAATCCCAGAAATTCAGCACAGGAACAGTATACTAAAAGCCACTAAAGAAAAGACAGATCACATTGAAAGGAAAACCCATCAGAATAACAGCAGATTTCTCTTCACAAACCATCAAGTCAAGAAGAGCATGGAGCAAGGTACTTCAAGACTTGCAAGAAAACAAATTACAACCCAGACTGATATATCCTGCAAAACTCTCTTTCAAGTATAATAGAGAAGTAAAATACTTCCATGAAAAAGAACAACTAAAGAATTTCATGATGACAAAGCCAAGCCTACACAGACTACTAAATAATTTTCTAGAGAGGGAGCAAATTGATCACAGCCCCATGAATGAGAATGGAAAGAACTCACCAAATAGGTCAAAAAAACACAGGAGAATAAAAGGTATATACTAGTAGTCTTTCAGTTATTCTTTTGTGTTCAGCAGCAGAATATTTTCATCAGCACACCCTACAAATGGACTTCTCTTCCACCCTATGGGTCATGATTCTACCTGAGTCTACAGAGTGGATTTCAAAGAAATAGCTGTAGCTCAGTCCCACAAGTGACGCCTGGCCACCAGTAACTGTCATGGTCATTATGCATGTCCACAACACAATAGAACTTTGTGCGATATCCTATCCTCAAACTGTTAGAAGTGCTGGTCATTTAGTTGCCATTCCAGTATTTATCTTGTTCTACTCTTAGTACTTCTTTGCTATCATGAAAACTTTTTCTTAGTTCAATTGTTTTGAAACATTCAATTTTTAATTAATTAGCATTTAATTTTCTGAATATTGCTTAATCTTAATTTTTGTTCTAAGATTTATACTTTATCTTTCACTTACAATTTATTTAAGAGACATCATATGATTTATTTTCCTAATATTAGAAACTTTAAAAAGTATATTTCCACTTTCTGTTGAATTAAAAGAAATAAATAAAATTGAATATCAACATGTAAAAAAAATAAAAATAAATTCTGCCAGAAAAATTTAAAAAAAGAATGATGCCTCCAAAACTGTGAATAAAACTACACCTTTCCTTCTCTACCTTGTGTATGTCAAGTGTTTGTTCCAACAATGGAAAGGTGACTGTTATAATCACCAATCTGCATTGGATGTATTACTTTTATACTATAATACAGAGCGGTGTCTGAAAATTTAAATGCCTCCTCCAAGCACTCAGAAGAAGCAGAAATTCAAAATTCTATTTGCTAATTCTAGTGTCCCTGGCTGGTTTGGGGGCTTAGGGAATGAAGGAAAATCATTCTTAATTTTATGTGTGTTGTTTTCAAAAACGTATATAAATGCATAAAAAATACAAGATTAAAAAAATACCAAAATACAGTTCTCAAATACTAAAAAAACACATTTGAGAAATGATACTATTTGTGGTTCTTTATGAAAACATTAAATAAGATGTAACAGAGCACTTGATAACTACTGCCTTCAACAGAAAGGACACCAACAGATCAAAACATTAAAACTTCAGAAAATTTGTATAATATTAATGTCTAACAGATACATCATGTTTCTTAATTTCTCCTACACAGGAAAACAATAAACAGTAGAATTTCTCACTTAGATTTTGTTCTACCATGTTGAAGAATATTTAAAAACAAAATAGTAAAACACTCACTCCTACTACTCATTTCATATACAAAATTCTTACTGTATTATCCAATAAAATTACTTACAACTACATTATCCTCAAGTATATTTATGTTCAGTATAACGTCCAACACAACAATAAACTGCAAAAAAGAATATGGGAGGGCCGGGGAGATGGCTCAGTGGAATAAGTGCTTCCTTGGCAAGCACAAGGGCCTGAGTTCAATCCCTGGTTCCACCAAAAAAAAAAAAAAGAACATGGCTTCATGGATCTGAAGTAATAAAATATAATTTTACTATATATTCACTATATAGTTGCAGGAAAATTAACATTAATCAACACACAAATAATCACAACAAATACTCAAAGAATTGAGAGATGAATCTTTGTTTTGATTCTGTGCTCTTCACTTACATTTTTTAAATAACCAAAGTGCTCAACTGTTAGGAGAATGGAGTACAGCTAATGAGGTAAGTCATGCATACTGTACTCTGGAAAGCCAGGCAGCAGTCTCCCCCAAGGCATGACGTTCAACTCATGCCCTGTCCCTGCTACCGCGTTTCACTGTCACACTCATCTTCAAGTAAGCATCCTTGTAAATATCCCTATCCCCAAAATTCACACCTCACCCCTATTTGTACTGCTGCCTCCAGCCAGCAGACGTGACGAGCTCCCACACTCTGTACCAAACAGCCACACTGTCAAACTATACTGCCAACCACCTGTGTGTCCATGTATGATTGTGAGACCACTCCATACCCTAGTGTCCCTAGACACAGCCAAACAGAATAGTCACACTGCAAATATTTAATCATAATTCAAAATTCCAATATTGCTGCTATCTAACAAATGGGTTCTCAAAGACCATATAACTGTAGATTCTATTGTGTATGTAACTTTTATATATTTGAGTGAGCTTTTTCAAGAATCTATCACTTGGAGGGCCAGTAAGAATTCAGTGGGCTAAGTGCCTGCTTAGGCAAGCACAGGGACCAGGGTTTGAACCCCTACACCACATGCTGCACTGGCTCTGCCCCTGGGCATGACGAGCTGGCCACCAAGACCAGGCATGGTGGCGCACACCTATAATCCCAACACTGGGGAGGCTGAGACAGGAAGACCACTGAGTTCAAGTTACATAGCCAGTCCCTTTACCAGATAAACAAACAGATTTTTTTAAAAAGAATCTATCACCTATCTATCTGCTAGTTTATGGGATCAATTTACTATTCTACATTAAAGGGCATTTAAGGCACCAGAGCTACATGCCCACTAAAGATAACACCAAACTGGAACTCTCTGAGCAAGCATCTTTCTGCTCATGTTACAGTTCTTTAGGGCAAACTTCTTGAAATGGAAGTTGTGTACAGACCTATTAGCGCTCCGCTGTCACCAGTAACCCAGGACTATGCCTGGCCCACACAGCCCAGCAAGCCTGGGGGTTATTTCTTTAAATATCATATGCCCTAGAAAATAAAATTTATCTCCTTATTGTTTTTCATCTGATTACAGAATAATTTAGAATAATTTCTCAGGCAGGGACGTAGCTCCACAGCACAGCACTGCCCAGCAAGTGCACTGGCCCCAAGTTCAACTGACAGTACCCAAAAAAAAGAAAAAAATTTCCACATGTTACTTTATTCTTTGTCAAATTTCCCTTGCTGACTTATGAACTTATACTGTATATCAGAATAAATTGCCTTTTAAATATTAAGTTTATCAGCTCTAAAATAAGCATTTGAACATTTTATGTCTATGCCATGGCTTTTCCTTGAGCTCAGATTATCCAAGCCTGGAAAATGACCTGTCCAGAGGCCCCCAATGTTCTGTACCTCCTATGTCCTGCTTTGATTTCTGCATGTCCACTCTAACACTTGTGGGACGAGTTTTGCTGCTCTCTTCAAACATCCACTCAATCCCAGCACTCCTTGTGAGTGTGTGCATATGAGAACAGGTACCATTCTAAAGCTTTAAGTTTGAAAAAACGAACTTTAGAAAGCTGGGGGCCAGGGAGATGGCTCAGTAGAATAAATGCTTCTCTGGCAAGTGCAAGGATCTGAGTTCAATCCCTGGTTCCACCAAAAAAAAAAGAAAAAAAACTCCATCATCCAACTTCAGAGTACTAGGCACATGTAGTTATTTAAATTAGAAGTATTAAATAAAATTGGTACTTTAGCCCTCAGTCATACAAATAGATTCTGGACACAACTTGTCTGACATTCACACAGGTCCACAGGAGGAGGAAGACATGGAGAGTACACTGTATTCAGTTCAATTTTTCACTGAATTTTTCTAGATTTTACCAGATTTATCTAGCTTTACCTGTCAACAAGTCCTCCCTCTCTAAAATGGTTTTACTGTCTCATTAAAAAAAAAAAGGATTGCAGGGCCAACCAGATAGCTCAACGGACTAAAGTGCCTGCTTAGGCAGATGTAGGGGCTAAGGCTCAATCCCCAGGCCTACCATGCCGAAGCCGCCCCCAAGGCACGCTAAAACACAATTGAGACTGGGCATGGTGGTGTGTGCCTGTAATCCCAGTGCTTGGGAGACTGAAAACAGGAGGATCACTACAAGTCTGATCTGTATCATGAGACCCTGTAGACCCTGTACTAAATACATTAAAAAAAGAAAATGATTGCAATTTTTTCCTGAAGTCATAATATATGTAAATTTGAAAAGATCATACATTAAATGCTACCTGTTTTTACTTATAACCAGTCCTACCAGAATTCTATAAAACAAATAAGGATACTTTTAAAGAGATTAACCTCTGACTTCCCTGAACAGAAATACTCCAACTTTGTATTCCAAGTAATTTAGGAATATAGTCAACAGCTGTGACTCTCATTGGTTAAATTTACAGATTGATTTAGGCCAAGACTATATACATGTGCGTAGATTTACCCATCTATGGTCTCTAATGCCTACACATACTTATTTTCTATGACAAAAATAATATCCACATCCATGAGGTGTCAGTAGCTCTTCATACATCAGTCCAAGGGCTTGATTCATACACATGCTGTTTTTCTCAAATCTAACATGTTCTCAGCTCCAAGTTTACCCAGGTGATTTTTTTCCACTTTATTTCTGCTGATGTCCCATACTTGTGGGCTGTGTCCTGGGCACATCAGGGCAGGATGCCACATGCAGTATCCCATGGCCTGGTCCAACCCTCAAGTCCAGAAACTACACCACAGGTTCAAGCCACTCTCCTTAACCAGATCTCTCAGCTCCTAAATTTCTTTCTCCTTTTTTTGGGGGGCGGGTGGTAGGGATACGATGAGAAGAAATTAGAAGCATATATGCAGATTCTGAGACTGGGCCTTGGAGAACAGTTTGATTTGGACATGGAGAGTAAAGCACATTCTTGGGGTTCAGGGCATAGCTTCATCATGGAATCAGAAAACACTGCCTCCCATCTGACTCTCGCCCGACAGTTTCAGTGGCTCCAAAGCACTTAGGCGTTGCCTGTGCTGATACATTCTGGGTTTGTCTCATCTCTCTTCCTACTGAACTGCAGGCTCACGGAGGCTAAGATTTATGCCAGAGGCACTGTGGTACTCCCCACAACACGTGGGGGGGGGAGTGATGACTTGTAGGACTATATATTATATTTACCGAGGTCATGAGAAACAATTTCCAAACTACAAAGATTAAAAATTCTAAAATTTTACTTCACTTGGTAAAATGCTTTAAATTTTTTTCTTGAATACTGTTACCAAAAGTGTAATTTTAAAAATCTGTGGGAAAAAAGTGAACATTGGTATAAACCACTTACTGACCTACCTCAAACAATACACATATTCGTACCACTGTTTAACACAAGTATAAGACACAGACTGATGTGCACCCTCCCTTCACTCTTCCAGCAAGTACAGGTGCTAAGAGGCCATTCAACAGTTACCAAACCCACTTTATACCACAGCACTCTGGCACTATCAAGGTCATTATGCGCGTTTAAAGCAGACTTTACCCAGGCAGTACACACCGCAACCCAAGGGTGAGGCGAATACCTACAAACATCTGCCTGCCCCTCCACCCGTCAACCAGGGGCTTGCCAGTTGCACTTTACGATGAACAGCTGAGTCCTGACCTCCTCTATACCTAAGCCCCACAATGTCTACACTGTGAAATGTGTACTTATCCAAGTACTTCACTCTCAAAAGTCTCTCTCCATTAACACCCTATTTGCAAGAAATACATCCTTTAGGAGAGAATTATGGTTTGTAAGCAAGAGGTAATCTCTAGAAATTTAATATTAAAAATTTATGTAAAATCATTGTAAGAAATTATAGATATTAGGTAACAACTAGAGGAATTATTTTCTCAGCTCTATGAATTATATGAGTATTGGTTACTGTAAAAAAAATGGAGACATGCCATAATGGTCCAGTCAGATCCCCCCAAAGATAAAAATGGCACTTAAGTTCTGAGGTGACCAAAGTCACCGTTTCCTTCATATTAATTGAACTATTACAGAACAGAGTCTAATCTCACATGCACATAAAATTTAGACTTTGAAGAAGACTAGGAAATACTGGGAAATCTGGATAGCTGGAAAGAGCAATAAAGCAAAATATATTCTCAGAAAAAATGTACTATAGGTTTCAATTACTGTATAGAATACCAAAATTACTCTATAGAAATATAAGATAGAGAACTTAGGAAGCTAATCAGGGTACAGCAACCAGGAGATAAATCTAGTGGTTAAAAAAAAGTTAGAAAAACTCTCTAACCACAAACTGTTGAGCAGGGATACTTGATTTATTTACAGCTGGCTGGCTGTGTCAGTGAATTCTGTTTCCAATGTCAACCAATCACAAATTGAAAATATCTGAAAAGAAGTTGCACCTGTACAGACATGTGTGCATTTTTTGCCTTGTCACTCTTCCCTCTACAATACAGTATAGCAATCATTTACACAGCACTGTCATCGTACGAGGTAAAGTCTACAGGAGATGTACATATGTTACACACAAATCTCTATATGCAAACATTACAAGATGGGGACCTGGGTATTTGCAGAAGCTCAGAAACCAATCTCCTGCAGAGACTGGATGGACTGGGACTATACCTACTAAGTGCCAGATTTTTTACCATTGTTACATTAGATCTTTAAATACCTGTATAACCAGTATTATTGTCTCTGTGTAAGTGAAAAAAATCAGGCTTAGAAAGATTAAGTAGGGGCTGGGGAGATGGCTCAGTGGAATAAGCTCTTCCCTGGCAAGCGCAAGGGCCTGAGTTCAATCCCCGGTTCTGCCAAAAAAAAAAAAAAAAGAAAAAAAGAAAGATTAAGTAATACCATGGTGGCCACAGACATAAGAAACTACAGATGAATCCAATCCCAATCACACAACTTCAAAGTCTTGCTTTCTTTTTTCCAATTCCACCACACTTGTAGTGATGGAGGCCAATATATAAAATGTATCAATATGTTACTTTCTTTGCCTAAGTACTATGAATTTTAAGTATCAATGAAGCCTGCAACAGCATCCTGTCCTCCTCAGCCAATTCAGCTCACCCTGGGGACTGGCACAGCATGTGGTGCCAGGGATCGAACCACAGCCCCTATGCTTAGGCAGGCATCTTAGTCCCCTGAGCTATCTCACCGGCCCCACAATAATA
>NW_004524599.1:6773100-6789701 GCF_000260255.1 Octodon degus
GTTTCCTGAATATATACAACACACTGTTAAATGTCAGTTTAGGGAAGGGTCTACAGGGTGTTTAGGGTCTTACTACTAGATTGGACTCAGTGATCCGTCAAGAGCTGGGATTACAGGCACGCACCACCATGCCCAGTTTCAATTGCCAACTCAGTGCACCCTGGGGATGGGGCTGGCATGGCAGGCCCGGGGATCAAACCCCTGGCTGCTGCACTTGCTTGCAGGTACTTTAATCCACTGAGCTATTTGGCTGGCCCTTGCAATAGTATCTTAAAGGTACAATTATTTCATTTATATCTTTTAAACAGCATCTAGATTTTCTGCCAACTTGATTGGTCTCTACAAGTAAGCTTTAATAAAAAACAATATTAAAATGCACTGAGTGGGCTGGTGAGGTGGCTCAGTGGTCTAAAGCACCTACTTGGAACAAGCTAAGCTATGCAAAGCAGAGGGACCGCGGTTCAATCCCCCAGCACCACATACCAGCCAGCCCCGCCCCCTGGTGGGCTGAGCTGGCCACACACACACTAAATAAATAAATGTTTAAAAAATAAAAAAATAAAAAAATAAAATGCACTGAGTAATTTGATGTTCTCAGGAACCAGGAAAATGTCCAGCACAGGGGGACACTCAGTACAAATTAAGGGGCAATACAGCAAGAACAAAGAAAGGCGTTCACAAATCCTCTTCCTAAGCCACAACCACAAATCCAAACAGAACCATCCTGAACAACCCTGTGTATACTCCAGACACCAGCTCAGCCTCCACAAACTAAATATTTCTTCATAGAAAGGACCAGACTTCAAGTTACACCAGCACAGCAGACCTCTGCCACCCTTCCCCAAGGCTGTTTCTGGCCCTGGCTCCCATTCAGACAATGCTGTAATTCAACCAAGAGGGGCAGCTGTGAAACCAGAAGCTTCACCAGCATTGCCAGGCCAGGTCTGCTAGATGCGGAAGCACAGTCAAGTACCTGGCAACTCCACCAGCAAGCAAGACTCCAGCAAGGGCCAGGGACTGAACTTGAAGCTCTGGAGAAGGAGACAACCATGGAGCAACTGGTAAACCGCCCACATTAACATGGTCAACCAGACACAGGAGTGGGTTCGAGGCACCTGTGCTTACCTGGCCAACACAGACATGTGCAAAGAAGATGCAAGGGAACGGGTGTGAACATCAAAGCCAGGACAGATACCAGAAGGGCCTGTAACTTGGAAGTGAACCAGCCCATGTTCGCATCACCAGTGACAACTGAAAGCTTGACTGACTCGCAATCAGTCTTTGACCATTCTTTGGGTAAACATAAAATTATACAACCTGATCCTTCAAAGTTAGGCTTTAAGTAAAAAAGGAAACAAAAGCAAACAACAAATACAAAAAACAAAGCAGAGACATCAGCAGCCATACAGTATCAAAGATACAGCCTTCATAGTTTGGGTCCCCACAAGTTATAAAACAACAAGAAACAACACATCAAAGAATAGGAATCAGAAGTTGCTATAATCCACTCTCTGAAATGCTAAGTATTCAACAACAAACCTGGAAATATTAAAAGAAACAAAGAATAACGCAGGCTTGGGGGTGGGGAAGCAGCCAGCAGCTGCTGCATTTACTAGATTAAAGCTTCAGCAGAACTGTTATATGGACACAGATGTTTAAAACACTAAAAGAAAGCACACTTAAATAACTACTAACATATATATAATAATAAGACTCTCAAAAAGAGACTGAATATTAAAAAAAAAAAAATCTGGAGCAAAAAAGTGTAACAAATTAAATTAAAAATCTACCAGAGGAGCTCAACATTAAATTGGAGTTGGCACAAAAATCAGTACCATTCGACAGAAATTTTCCAATCTGAGGAATAAAGAGAAAAGAGATGGAAGAAATATGAACAGTGCCTCAGAGACCAGAGAAACAACAAACACATACCAACATCCAGTCAGTCAGTCCTCTGCATCCACAATCAACCTCAGATTAAAAAAAAAAAAAGAACTGTAGCTATACTGAACACATGCAGGCTTTTCTTGTAATTCCCTAAATACAGTACAGCAACTACCTTTACAGCACTCACACTGCATTAAGTATTACAATTAAGTACATGGAAGGATATGTGTAGGTGCATCATTTTTCATAAACAACTTCAACATCTGCAGATCCAGGTACCAGATGGGAGTCCTGGAACCAATCCTCAGAGAGCAAGGGATGACAGTATATGTGACAGGAGAAAAACAAGAGACAAAAAACAAAACAAACAAAAAACTTGAAGAAAAGATAGCCAATATTCCCTCAGATTTGAAGAACACAGAAATGGCAATCTACGCAAAGGCTTCAACAAATCTCTCAACAAAACAGAGAGATTCTAACACATCATATTCAATATGTTAAAAGATAAGGAGCAAATAAGCATAAAAGCACCATACAAGAAACCATTCATCTCACACATGGGGAAGAGAAAAAAAAGACCACCACAATAAACAACTGACTTCTCCTGAGAAATAACAGGCTGGAAGACAGTAAAATGATCAGAGTACAGACAAGTAAGAGCAAGGGCTCGGGAGATAGCTCAGCAGTCTGAAGTGCCTGCCTGGCAAGCGCAAGGACTCCCCAGTACTGCATGTCATGCCGGCCCCGGGCCGTGCTGGCCCTGCAACGGGGTGTGGTGGCACACGCCTGTAATCCCCGCACTGGGGAGTTGAGACAAGAGGATCACTATGAGTCCAAGCTGCACACCGAGACCCTGCACCAAATAAATAAAAATTTTAAAAAAAAATTTTTTTTGAAGACACTTGGTTGTAACAAGACCTGCCTTATCACAAAGGCTATATAAATCCTTCAGACTGAAGGCAAAGGGCACAGGATGACAACTTTATTCCACAGTAAAAAGAGAAAAGTGCCAGTACTGAGTTATAAGACTCTATTAATATTTTTTCACTCCTTTTAAAATTGTTAAAAAAAACAAGGCCACATAAAGCAGTAATTTAACACTGCGCACACACCTTTATAACATAAGAATCAATCATAAATACTGGCATAAAAGAGGAAAAAGGGAGACCCCAAGCAAAGTTTGAGTGTTTTATCTAAATTCAGTCAGTATTCTCAAGTAGTCATACATTAAAATGTATAATCTCTAAAGCAATAACTATGTAAAAGTAGTAAATAAAAAAAGGCCACAGAAATAAAAAGTTTAAAAAGTAAACAAAAGATAGCCACGAGTAAGGCAGAAAGGAACAAAAAGTATGAAGCAAATAGAAAAAAATAGCAAAATGGCAGACCCAAGAACACCGCTAATTGCATTACAGAGACCCAAATAAAAGACTGTGAGGCTGTAAGACAAAGCAATGACAACAACATGCTGTTCAGTAATGACATAATATAATCTATACAAAAGAAAACTTCAAAGTAAAAGGACAGGAAAACATACACCAAGCAAAACTCTTCACCAGTCAGATTCTAGAAAATCAGCAGGTAAAAAAGACAATAACAACTACCAGGCCAAAAATTTCTGAGAACTCTACCCGACTGCAGACTTGAAAGTGACTGGCTTATAGTAACACTATTCATACTACTAGAACAATCCAAACTGACCAATAAATATGGTGCAATATTGATATAAAAGAGTATTACTTAGCAATAAAAGGTAATGAAAATCCTGATACATGCTACAGTGAAGACAGACCTCATACTAAATGAAAGTTAAATGTAAAAACTATAGACGGGTAATTCTACATTAAATTTCTATAGAAGGTAAAAAGCCAGGAAGCAGAGAAGCAGATGCTGAGAACGGGAGTGTGGACCAGCTGCAAACGGGCTCAAGGCAATTTTGGGGTTGGCAGGCACGCTCTAAAATTAGATTGTGGTAAAGGTTGTCCACAACCTATTGCTTGCTGTCTTTACTACTATCATTGAATTGCACTTACACTAGGTGGGTTTTATTACATACACATCATATCATAATAAAGTCATACATTTTACAGTAGCATGAGTAAGGCAGTAAATTACTGTCTGAAGACTAAAAAAGGTTCTTTTTCTATGAAAGAATGTATCATAAAACACAAGGTTAATGCAAACTCTAGCTCTTCCAAGATGTAACATGAATGCTGAACATGTAACTTCTCACTCATCTGGCATTTGTTCCATCAAAGCATAGCAGATCAATTTACACTATCAACATCTAGAAGACCAAAAAAGGCTTTCTATCACCAGCTATGTAGCCATACATCTCTTTCTACGTGGTAGTTGAATATTTACTTGTATTTTGTCAAATATTTGCACAGCTGTCTTAATTTTCATGTGTAAGCCATTATAATCTTTATGTCCTCAACTATAAATTTTCTAGAAGATAGGGACAGAGCTACTAAATTCTACAACATATTCAATACATGAAGCAGGATCGCAAAAATCCAAATCTGTCCTTCCTCAGAAGGACAGCCATTGTGGTCTTTCGTTTCCAATATGTTTGATCATCATCAAATGCCCTTCCTGTCACTGGGAAAGCAAACACATGAACAGTTACTGATTCTCACGTTGTACGTGGGCTACATGCTCCCATTGGTATGCACCAAAATAAAGAGGGTAATGATTCAATGTGTCGCGAGAGACACTGCTTTCAAAAATATTTCTCTACTCAAAGAGTTATTACAAATTCAACTGAGTCTATTCTTCCACATTAAGTTGTTTTTTTTGGGTTTTTTTTTTTTTTTTGCGGAACGGGGGATTGAACTCAGGCCCTTGCACTTGCCACAGAAGCGCTTATTCCACTGAGCCATCTTCCCGGCCCCCACATTAAGTATTAAAACAGACAGAATCAAGCAGAAGAACCTGAACACAAAAGTATCTTTCCTCCCCTCCTGTCACTGTCTTGGACAGGAGCCTTCTTTCAATAAATATATTCTGCTCATAAAAAAAAAAAAAAAGTATCTTTTCCTCTACCGGCTCCCTTCCTACAACCCCTAATGTGACAGAAATAAAGAATCATTAGGATAATAGAGTAAGTGTAGTTGAGAATACTGAGAATTCAGACAGAACAGAAGTACAACTATGTTCCTATTTAAGCACAAAGTCTAATGTTTGCAGTGTGCTGAGAAAGTATCACACTTGTTCTACGCTCAAACCCCAGCCATCTACTCACAAGAGAAGAATTTTCTCCTAGGGTTTGCTTTCAAAAAACACTGCTTTAAACATAGGCTGAAGAACATCTGTTACAAGGTGTCCAACATAGTGTGACCTACTGTGTTGAAAACAGACTGCTATTAATATTACTCTACCATTCTGAGTTCAACATAGTGGTGACCAATGAAGACAGTACAATTAGAAAAGCAACAGTATTCTTTCTGGCAAAACAGCTGGTTCAGCAATAAGCCAGGCCTTTTGGGTAGAAACAATCAATTTTGGCATTAGAAGATAAAGAGAAACTGAATGTTTTGAGCAAGACCACCATAACGCTGAAGGCCCTACCTTCACCTTAGAACCATAACATGTGGGACTCCTTCTGGACCAAATATGAATTCAGTAATATGTGAATTCCCTACTTGCCAGCAGTAGACTCACATGTTAAAGCAGCAGTTCTCAGAGCTGGGGAGACAGCTCAATAGAAGAAGCGCTTGCCTGGCAAGCACAAGGGCCTGAGTTCAATTCCTGGCTCCGAAGGGAAAAAATAAAGCAATAGTTCTCAGTCTCCCTAGAATTCAATCCACAGCAATTCTCTACAGAAGTACAGGGCATTCTTATTCACTGTTAGGCAGTGACATGCAGAGCTAATCTTTTTCTTCAATGGCAAATCTAAAAGATTTGAAAAATAAGTAAATACTAGTCATTTAGACACAGATACACCTAAGCACAATAAAAATTCAACTCTGTATCAATTAAATGAGTGTAACTCTTCAGACGACCATGTCTTCATTTCATGCTTAGGGATTCCTATGTTATTTACAGTGATTCCAGTTAAACAGTAGCTAACTACTTATACTTTATATAAACTTCTATTTTAACTTTTTTTAGAACGTAGAGATGGCACCCAGATCGTTAGACTTGCTAGGCAAGTGCCCCATCACTGAGCTATAATACCAGCTATGTTTTGTGACTACTTCTGGACAACACCAGTCTTAGAAAACCTTCTAGAATGAAATTCATCACGCAGAATTTCTCAAAACAACTTAAAGATGAAAAAGGAAACAAAAAAAAAAAGAACTTCTCTAAACTTTTCACTTAAAAAAGTCAAAACAAATGCAACCATGGACTAAAAATAAGCCTAAAATAGCTCAATGCTCCAGTATATTTTTTAAGAGACAATAAATAAATAAGATACAGAATTTCAAAACAAGATGATAGAAAATTAATAACTGTTATTACATTGCATATTGTTATCTTCAAAGTAGCTGCACAGGGGCCAAGTAGGTAGCTCAGCGGTCTAGCACATGCCTGGCAATCACAAGGACCCAGGTTCAATCCCCAGTACCGCATAACCTGCCAGCCACTGAAACTGGGTATGGTCGTGCACATATATAATCCCAGCACTGATTTCTGACATTGCCAGTTAAACAGAAGACCCAATGCTATTATGGGCTACTGGACTCTTTTAGAATATTTTGCTGAGTTTACACACCTATAATATTCAATAATGGAACTTAGAAAAAATGGGGTATACAGATGAATGTCCATTTTGTATCTGTGTATTCAAAGTGGTTGGGATAGATATATAGTTACATTCTGTTAATGAATAGAATGATTTGTTCTAATGGTGTTTGTAAATAGGATCACAAGTCCGCATCTTGTACAGCAATTAACCACTAAGAAGAATATATGCAGTGTATTATTTGTTGAAAAATAAAAAAAATAAATAAAAATAAAATAAAATAAAAAAATAAAATTCATTCACTGGAGCCGGGGAGATGGCTCAGTGAAATAAGTGCTTCCTTGGCAAGCGCAAGGGCCTGAGTTTAATCCCCGGTTCTGCCAAAAAAAAAAATAATAATAATAATAATAATAATCCCAGCACTGGAGAGGCTGACACAGGATGATCACTATGAGCCTGAGCTGTGTGGCAAGACCCTGAACCAAATAAATAAATAAATCTTTTTTTAAAAAAAAAGTAGTTGGGCAGATTACCAAATATAGTCATGCAAAACTGATCAAAAAACATAAGCATTGGGCCGGGGAGACAGCTCAGTGGTATAATCACTTCCCTGGCAAGTGCAAGGGCCTGAGTTCAATCACCAGTTCCACAAAAAAATTAAATAAAAAAGAATTCAATGTTGCTTTCTACAAACTAATACAAATTAGTAGTACAATTACGTTAGCTATCGTGTATGTGCATGTGTGTATTTTTTGTTTCAATTTTCCTTGCCCTCTTTTCTCCTTTCCCCCTTCCTAGTTGTTCTTTCCTCTTGAGCAGTGTCTTTCTCTTTCACAATATCTACTTAACCTTTTGAATCTTCTTTACTCTTTCCATTTCTTATACGAAGGAGATAATGTGGTGTTCACATGTATGAGTCTGGTTTATTTCACTGATAAGTATGGTCTCCAGTTGTACCCATTTACCTACAAATACCTTGAATTTATCTTTTTTATAGCTGAGTAGTACTCCATTGCACAAAAATACATCTTTTTTATCCATTCCTTGACTGCTGGGCTTTTGGGTTGACTCCAAGGTTTGATTCTAATGGTGCTGCTATAAACATGTGCATACATATTACTACAGAATGACATTTTCAATTCTTCTGGAAAAATACCCAGAAATATATTGAAGAGCTGGGTTGAATAGGACTTTTAATCCTAGTTTTTTGAGGAATTTCCACAGTGATTTTGCCTGTCTCTACTATCTTTTTAATAAAAATGACTTTTGTCAAAAAATTTTGAGAAGAGCTCTATTTGATTATAGGTTTTGGTGCTTAGTCAACAATGGCTAACAGTAATACTACTTATCTTTTACAATTAGCAATTATTAACATGCAAAATATCACATTCAAAAGAATACTTATATATTAAAAGTATTAAATGTCAATGAAAATTAAGGAATTTATTCAGAAAATATTTTTCTATGTACTACAAAAAACAACTTTAGCCCAGATTTGTTCAAAATGCTGCATTCTAAATTTGGAGCTTAAAAAATGTTTTCATATAACGGATTTTATGCACATTATGTATCTTTCTATTCTACAGTAAGATAAGAATATACCTCACCAGAACATATTTTGTACAAAGACATTCTAAAATAAAATCACTACTTTGGTTAATCATACTATTACATTCTATATTTGTTTTCAAAATTTAAAAAGCATTTGGCTAATGTTAATAAGCATTCAAAAATGCATCAAATAAGCTCTCAACATGAGCTAAAAAACAATTATCTACCAAAAAACAGGAATAGGTTTGCCATACTAAATCTATTCTAATGTTAATACTATTCAAACTAAATAATATTAACTCCTAGTAATATCAGTGGCTTTGTATCTATAAATGTATGTGTGTGTGTATGTGTCTGTGATCAGCAAAAAAACTTTGCTGTGAGGCGCTGAACATCCTGTAGACCCTTCCCTAAAATGCAAAAAAAAAAAAAAAAAGCAAGATAAGCCCACAAATTGATAGCAAATGGAAACATTGATCTTAAATGAATGCTACAAACCAGGTGGGTTTCTCTTATTTGAAATAAGAGTGGAAGAGGAGCTAAGAGATAGTACTCATCTCAGAATTCAAACCCAGCACTTCACTTAATTCCACTTGAGCTATGATGTCAAAACACGTTATAGCAGTTTAATATAATAAAACGAAGTCCTCAGTTTCCTGAGATCTAGATGGAGTTAGAAAACACTCTGCTCATTACACACTGTCAAAAACAAGACAAAGTTTGAGTGAGTTTAACTGGAAGCATGACGAGGTAGCAACCTGAGGAAAACTTCTCTCAGTCTCTTCTGCAGACCTTGCAGCCCCACATTCCCAATCCCTGAGCAGTCAGGACAACACTGGAATGTGTCAGTAACCAACACTGAACAAGTGTCAGTCTCCTTGTGCAGCAAAAACTGCAGCAGAAGGTTTTACGTGGGTGTTCCTCTATTTCCTGGGTTTATGAAGCACACAAAACCCATGAGCTTGAAATAAACCAGTGTTTTCACAAAGTTCTACCGCTCCTCATTTCCCTGTGTTAGCTGCCACAGTATCCAGTCTTCACACAATATCTGCACTTCACAAGGAAACTAACCTTCCAGGAGTCCCCAAGACCACAGAGCAGGTCTGGTGTAGCCTGAAGCCAAACTCTGCTTTCATACCAATTAACGTATCAAAGGGATACCTTCAGGAATTCTATGATAAAACTTCATTCTCAACCTAAATAATAAAACCACTTGGTTTTTCTGCCCAGGCAATTAAAATTTTGTTTCATCACTAGTTTCTTAAGCAGAGATTAAGATTTCTTATCAAACATCAAAAGAAGCATTTCTATTTCCGGTTCAAAAAGATAAACAAGTTTCATGACAACAAATCATCATAACCTTCCAGTTTGGTAAAAAGCTAACACATCTAAACAGTCCTCTGTTGGACACAGATGACCAAAATAGTCTCCATCAATTTATAGTCCAGCTACAGTGGGAGATCTGTGAAGAGCAATCAGGATGCAGGATCATAAGCACAGTAAGACACACATACACATAAAAACAAGCCTCACGTTTGTAAAGGAGCAAGAGATTTTGATAAAGGGAAAAGATAAAAGGTAGAAAGGGAAAATATGAAGAGGTAAAATTTTTGACAGAGACATTTGCCACACAGCGTAAGAAAACATAATGGAAATGGAGAGGGGCAAGACGTGCAACGAAATGGGTAAACCCTCTTTTTCCCCCAAGATTTGAGACATTCACATAATAACAGAATCACACATACAAAAAAAAAAAACCACAGAAAACAGCCCATTAGCTGGGAGTGGCACTATACAACTATAATCCCAGCTTTTCGGAGGCTGAAGCAAGAAGACTGCTGTTAGTTCAAGGCCACCCTTGGCTACACAGTGAGTTCAAGACAAACCTGAATTATACAGGGAGACCCTGTCTCAAAACAAACAGACAAAAACAGCCCTTTATGCTGGTATGACTGGCACAGAACCTCCCAGCAAGTCAATGGTTTCTTTGTTCCATAATACCCAAGAGTCCAAGCAAAGACTCAGGAAGGCCAGGGAGACCACCCCTCTCCAAAGGAGCCATCAATAAAGAACGACTGCTGAGCAAGATGGCACCATGCGGAGCTGCTTCACCAAGAAGCAATTGGTGAAGTGGGGGTGTGGGAGTGGATGTTTGATGTACCACAGCTAGAGACCCTTCTTCGGGCAATCCCGGACAACAGACCAAGCCTTTCTTCCAAACATAATGTGTTTCTCTCCTACCTTTCCAAAATTCCTGTTTAACTTCAGAGGATGGACTGTTCTTAGAACTTGCCACTGCCCCCAACCCCACACTGTGTGAACAGGCTCCAGGGAAGCAAAGGTACTGTCTGGGTTTTTCGTTTGGCCAAGGGCAAGAGACTGAGTTTCACTGCACCAGAGTCATGCACAGTAGACACAACCCCCACCAGGTCTACATCAGTTTCAAGTATACCCCAAATTTACTTCCTACCTAAAGGTATCAAGTCTCACACTTTTCTACTGAAGAACCTCTAAGAATACAGAAAACTCTTCCTCTTTGGGAGAACACAACCTGTGCTCAATTTTAAAATCCATGCAAATCCTGTAGATTTACCCATGATAAATCTCGGCACTGTGTTTCTCATACTTACCTAATATATTAATATCTGTGCGTGTATACCTGTACACATATACTCACACTGACACATGCATGTTTTCCCCAAGTAAAATTCCCAGTCCAGAAAAACAATGATATTTTATAGCTCTGCACACCCACAGGGACATACCCACTCTAGCTGAAGAACCAATAAAGCTTCTTTTTTTTTTTTTTTTTTTTAATGTATTTGGTACAGTGTCTCACTTTACAGCTGGGACTCCTAGTGATCCTCCTGTTTTCAGCCTCCGCAGGGCCAGGATTATAGGCGTGCACCACCATGCCGGGTCTCAGTGGCCTGCTCAGCATGCCTAGGGGAGGGGCCAGCACAGAATGTGCTTCTGGGAATCAAACCCCTGTGTCTGTGCTTACTTGCCTAGGCAGGCGCTTAGTCCATTGAGCTACCTTGCCTGCCCAAAGAACCAATAATAAATCAAAGAAAGATTATATTTTAAGAGTTAAGACGGCATTGGAAGATTAATAAACATTTAAGATTTTTCTAAGGTTTCACTCTTAAATATTTAATAACCAAGTACAAGACAGATACCCTTCCCAGACTATTTTCCATGGAGGCCTAAAGGGAAGTGATGGGTTTTGAGTGACCTCCGCCCATCACAGCCATAATGTGGGGATCTGGGCTGTGATTCCTGGTATGCTTTTCTGATCTGCCCCATCTCATTTCTAGTTGTATGAGACATGTCTTGTATAGGTCCAAGCAAAACAAACCACTGTAAGCCTTAGCCTGAGTGTACTCATTCTTTCAACAAATGTTCTATGCAAACTGGAGCACAGCACCCTCTGGAGAGATAAACCCTAAAAGCAGGAGTCAGTGCTCTAGAGACCAACTTCAGTGACACTTCACCTACTTGTAGTAAATCAGACAAAGTCTCTGCTTTATAAAGTTCAGATTCAACATGAAGATCGTTCAATGAGAATCAACACCGGCTATGAGACACACACCACAGGCTCAGCACCAAGACCCTAGAACATAACCTACTGTGTGGCCAGTCATGTTAAAGTTGGACACATACAGCAATACACACTAGCAAATAACTATGCTGTTCAGTTCTATATTTCCTATGCTGTATCACTATAGTTTACTTCTACTTTATTTTAATTCTTAAAAAAATCTTTTATGTGTGTATGTATGTATTTGGTACAGGGTCTCACTATGCAGCTCAGACTCGTAGTGACCCTCCTGTCTCAGCCTCCTTTGGCTGGGATTACAGGTATGCACCACCACACACAATTCCAGGGCCCACACGGCACACCCAGGGTTCCGAGGCCAGCATGGACTGAAGCCGGGTCCCTGCGCTTGGACCACCAAGCCATCTCCCCAGCCCTATTTCTACTTATTAAAAAAAAAAAAGTTAATTGTAAAACAACTTCAGACAGGTCCTTGAGGGGGGGATTCCAGCAAAAGGCACTTGAAATGACAGCTGCATCCATGTTATTATCCCTCAGGAGCCAAGGGGACAAAATACAGAGGAGGAAGTCAGGGACTTGGTAAGAGCCGTGTACTGGACTAAGCCAATGTACTTTTTGTCTGTTTTTAAAAAATGAAGCTTAAAAAAGAAAACAAATTATGATTTAAATGTTTACAGAGTAAGTATATCAAGGAAAGCAATTTTTGTACAACTGTAGAATTCATGTTGTAAGCTAAGCACTAAGCATCAAAATTACTTTTTAATTTATACAGTAAAACTGTTACAGTAAGCAAACGTTACTTTGCCCCTGAAGAAAGTGACACTTTTCATCCTGAGTTCAGGAGCCTGGAGTAGTGCTTGGCCAAGCACTTGGGCCTCTGTAGTCACTCCCACTCATCTACTGACTCACTCAGAACAACTTCCGTCCTGCAAGCTCCATTCATGGTAAGAAAGGTGCACCACTTTTTTTATCTTTTCTATCACATTCTTACTCTAACTTTTCTATGTTTAGACACGCAAATACTTCCCTTTGTGTTCCAATCACCTACAGGATTCAGTATAGTAACCAGGTGCATACTTCTGCAAAGTAGGAGCGCGAGATGCTGTGCCTCATTCTGCTGCAGGCTAAGCATGGAGGGCTGAGTCAGTACACTCTATGACCTCTACACAACCCTGAAACCACCTAACAGCACGTTACCCAGACCGAGGCCCAACCGTTAGGTGACACATGACTGTATTTCATAAAACCATAAAATCTATTCCGCAAAACAATTCTGGAATTATTTGCTTTAACCACTCTTTATAATTCCATGTTGTTACCTACTAAAGTTAAATATAAAAGACAATTGCCCTCCCAAATGATAGAATACATTGGGATAATGCAAATCTTTTAAAACAAAGTATGCTTATTTTTATAAAATTGAAGTATCTCTTCACATTTAAGAAAAAAAATTCCTTTTTCAGTCTTTGTATAAAATGTGCTGTTATCCCCAGTACCACAAAAATAAAATAAAATGTGCTGTCACATACATTTTTTCCTGTTTGTTTTGTTTCCTTTTTTGTTTGGTACTGGAGATTGAATCCAGGGCCTCACACATCCTAAGCATATCTTCTATATTAAGTTACCCACCTTCACTTTTTGTCTTTGTAATGTATCTTACAGTGCAATACAGAAATATTTCTCCAAAAATGTATAGAAAAAGATGTAAACCTACACATAAAATTCAGTCGGGTGTATTTTCAACCATTCACTTCAGATTCTTCAATCTGAAGAAGCCTTGTTAAGAAATAATTAATCTCAATTTTTAAGAACACCCATGAATGGCTAGGGCTCACCAAGTATCTTCTATGAGATAGGAACTGCTCAGGGCAAGTAGAAACAAATGAGAACAAGGGCTGGCCACGAAGCAGGGTAAGTATCTCATGACCTCCCATTCCTGGCACCAAAGATGTATTTTACTGTGAGATGTGTTATAAGCCTTACTTCTAACAAAGCAGAACCCTACCTCTTAGATTTCTGGGATGAATCTGTTTCGTTCGAGGCATCTTCTCAGATTCAAGAGCTCCTTTTTCTTCTCAGAAACAGCTTGAAGAGCAGGTCACAAAAACGTGGCTCCATAAACACAATGTACATCAATTAATCCACGTGCTAAAAATGGAAATAAAGAAACATTTTATTACCTTCAAAGAAACACATACTTTAAAAGTTACAGCTTAGAACACCATCTAACTTAAGTAAAAACCAAGCTGGGCAAAACCTTACTTACTTAATTAAATACAAGATAGCTGTCTTGCCAATATCTGGGCCTTCTCACTAAGAAAACATTAAAAGGAAATCACTGTCCCTATCAGAGTGAAAAGTTCGCTTTGTGTTTTAAAATAACTTTACCAGCTAGGCTGGTCAGGCTACAAAAGGGTTAGGCTGCATGCAGTCCATTTGCCCATTCGTAAGAGTGGTGCACAAGCGGGCCAGCTTACCCTAGGGTTTAGTTATTGGGATTATGGCTGCTCCCCATTAATCATCCTCCCTTCCAGACTCAGGGTAAAACTGCGCTTTCTTCCCTTCCCTGTGCTAAGGTGCAACAGGCAGCCAGTTCTAGCTAATGACTTGTGAGTAGAAGAGAGACATGCTTCTCTTCCAAGCTAAAGCATTCAGGCATCAGAACAAAAGGACTACAAAATTGTGCCCCCTCTGACACAGGACCAGCACCTTCCAGGTAGCAATTCTGACCACAACTCAAGGATTGAACTCCTAACAACACCATGGTCACAAAGCAAAAACAAGAAACAGTCCTTGGTTGCTTTAAGTCACAGAGGTTTATGAGTTATTTGTTACTGCAGCAGAACCTAGGCTGCCCTGAACCATGCATTTTTAAAACGTGATGCGAAATACAATATGCTGAGCTGACAATTATCTTAAACTAAACCACCTCTTTTCTCCCTGAGCCACAGGATTCTTTCAAAGGGATCCCAGAGCTAAAATATGAGTTTTAAATTTCTACAATAAAGCTGATAAGCAAAGCCCATTAACCTGGCACTAAATATGAAACAATGTTTAATCACTAAACACACAAAAATAGAAAATGAAATTGCTTTGGCGAAAACTTGTCACTGTATCCATTACTATGCAAAAAAGAGTTTACTGACCCCCTAGGTACCTCTGTAACTTTCTACATAGTGTCTAATTTAATCCAAATAACTGAGGAAAGCAGATTTCATGTTCCATTTTATAGAGAAAACCAAAACAAAACAACCCCAACCGGCTTTGAGGAAAGTTAAGTAACTTGCCTAAGATCAGCAATTAAAAAGAATGTAGTACCTCAGTTTTTCTCAGTGTTTACTTCCTTAGAGAAGGTAACCTACTCTAGAATTTGTTTCTTCCAAAGGACTGCCTGGCTACATACTTTGGTATCAAAGTAGCCTGGATTCAAGCCAGGTTTTACCCCACACTGTGTGGCCTTATTCCGGTACTTAACCTCTGTAAAGATCAGATTCCCAACTGTAAAACTAGGAATATTAGCCACTTTAGAAGGTCGGTATAAGGACTAAACAATGTAGAAGCTTTACCCGGGGGAAGAAAGAAAAAAGAAAAACAAAAACTGAAACATTAATTCTCAAGAAAGCCTATACAGAAAAGAACAAACCTAATATTCTACTGAGGTTTTCGAAATTTATGGTTTCATTTTACCCAAGAGGACTACAGCTAACCTCTGTATTTCATTCCTCATACAGCTCTGTCGACATAGCAAAATATACTCGCAATTGTAAGCAGCAGGAGGAAAAATACAAAATATGATGGCCAATACTATGTATGTTTCACTCTATGCTCAAAAAAAATAAACACTGTGCTTAAAAAATGATATGGCTCCCCCCACTCCTTCACTGAAGAAGCATCCACTATATGATCTAGGGAGGTTCTGATTCAACAGCGATTTTAAAGACATCAGAGTCAAATACATCCTTTGCATACTCAGCTCCATTTCTTGCTAGGACTTTTAAATGATCACTGTATTATGAAGTTTTAAAATCATGAACTCCAATTTGTAATCCAATCATGTGATGTTACCCGAGCAGGGGCATAAATGTAAAATATGCAAATTGCCAATCCGTAACGGCTTTCCGCTGCCCGGTTCCCTGCCTACCCACTGTCCCTAGCTGTCCATTCCACATTTAAGTCCTTGCGGGGGGAAGTGGTTATTTCCAAAGCACTGTAGTGACTAACGCGAGGGATAGACCGCTCCTTCACAAGCACAAAATAAATACTACATGGAGCAAAAACAGGACACGATGAAAAAGTGTAAAGACAGTTGCAAGGAGAAAAACATGAATGAATGTGGAGGGCGGAGCCTGGGAAAACCCCTCTGCAACGCTGCACTGAACAAAGCGCTTCGAATGCCAGGAGGAGGGGGCAACGAAGTGCCAGCTCGTGAAGCAGCCTGGAGTGGCTGCGGAGAGCAGGAGGAGGCGGAGGACGAAATGAGGCGAGCGGACGCGGCGGCCCCAAGACTCCTCCTCGCCGCCGGCGCGCCTGCCGCCCCCTCCCCTTCCCGGGCCGCAACTCCCGCCCGCGCCCCGCGCCCCGACCTGCGCCCCCTGCCCAGCAGCGGCAGGCGCGCGCTCCCAACCTAGCCCAACCCGGAAAGAAACTACCCAGGTGGCCGCGAGCAAACAGGCACTTGGAGCAGAGCTCGAGAAGGAAAGCGAGCCACAAAGCCGGGAGCTCGGGCAGCGCGGCCTGGTCTCTCTCACCCCCGCCCTCGCGCAGCGTCTGCGGCTGGATCGCGGGGTCGCTCCGTACCTGCTGGGCTCGCGGCACCGCGGCTCGGGCCGCTCGCGCGCGGCCGGGCGCCTGGAAGTGGCGAGTGACACCCGCGCGCAGCCACCCCCTGCAAGGTCGGCGGCGCCACGCACACGCGCG
>NW_004524599.1:6790494-6807445 GCF_000260255.1 Octodon degus
GGCGCCGTCCCGGGCAGTCGCGCCTGGAGGGGCGGACGCAGCAGTCACGCGGCCTGGGGAGGCCCGACCGGGTCGCGCGGTCGGGGGCGGTTGGCCGCGGAGGGGCGGGGCCGGAGTTTCTCCTCAGCGGCCCGCACTTTCCGGAGCAGGATGTGGGCCGGCTTGGTGACGTCATGGGGTCTCCCAGCCCCGCCCCTCGCCAGGCCGACGGGGTGCAGGGAGCCACCGGGCGGAGGGGAGGATGGGGGACCCCAAGGGGGTTTCCTCAGCCGTGCAGAGAGGGAAGGGCTAAATCAGGGCGAAACTTGAAACTCATTAACTTTGAAAAACAACTTTGAAAAACCTGGAGCGGTGGGGGCGGGGCGGCGGCCGGGAGGGCATAGGGGGGACGGGTTCTAAACCCGGAGCCGAAGCCGCTGCTGCGTGGTGGCAGACAACCGGCGTCCTCCCGAAAGAGCCGGGAAAGCCGAGGCTACTCCGGAGGCCGCGCCACGGCCCGCGGGCGCTTCCCAGGGCCCGAGCTGCGCGCGCACTTGCCCGCCCCCGTCGCCTGCCTGACAGCCGGCTGACCCAGGAGAGTACTGCGGCGCGGGGAAAAGTGCGAGCTGCCACTTAGACCAGAGTTTGACCTGGGCTGCCAAAAAGCAAGAGGAAGAAGCGAGTGGAAAGATATGGAAAAGACGTCGACCCTGTTGTAGAAGGTGCTTTTTGAGATTACACCTCGAGAATGGTAGCAGTTTGGGATTCGCAGGTTCCACATGCACACCTAAAAAAGCAGCAAAAATCACTGCAGGCAGCTTAGGGGTGGGGAGAGGATAAAGTGAAACAAAAATTTTAATGGCAAAAAATAAAAATTTTTATAAAACCAAGCCGCTTTCGCCTTTTAAGGAATAAAAATGCTATACGCCCTTACACCCACTCAGACAGCTGGCCATCTGTGCAAACTTGTAGCGCTTTGTTCCCCTGGGCTTCCACAAAGCTGGCCAGGTCTTTCCAGCTAGGGTTGACCCCAAAATTCCCCTGAGGAAATCCTAGCGTTAGTTCAATTGAGCTAAGAAAAACTCAAAGCCCCGGAAAGGGAATGATTAAAAATGGAATACTCAGGAATGGCGAGTTTAAAGCCAAAAATAATGTCATACAAAAGGAAAAATGTGCCTACCCAAAAGTCAATTCGGTTATAGGGGGCAAATCCATCCAGCAGCAAATTTAACCTTTCAATTAAATAATGCAACTTTCAATTTTCAGTATGATATAATGATCTCTTAGAAAATGAAACGATAGGTTTGCAGTCACAAAAAGTAATCTAACTCCCTAACTGGGTTGTTTGAATAAAAATAAACACTCAATTAAATAGGAAAGTATAACTAATAATCTATCAGGAGGAATCTACCTTAGTAATAAATTGAGTTTGTGTCACATAGGAAGTCAAATATGCTAACTGCATGAATCCCTTTTTACTCTATAGCTGAGCACAACAGAAATAAGCGAACACAACATTTATCTAGGATCCAGCATTTTGCAGGCTTTTCGACCAAATATACCTGCAATTTTGAATTATAACAGATTAATTTTGTCATTCTAATTTGCTTTCTGGAGCAACAAACTAATATTAAACTTCTCTTTTCAAATCTACACAACACAAACTCTCCTAGTAAAGTCTTTTAATTCCCTGAATTTCATCGCCTAGGATTCTGACTTCCCAGATACCGAAATGCAAGGAAGACGCTGCTAGGTTTTTAAGTACTTGTTTGGGCTTGTTTGGGGCGAATTCAACACTGGTTCTCAACCTACGTCAAATGAACGGGGTGAGGTGGGGTGGATTCGTGGATCCGCAGGAAGGATGCGAAGGAAAGGTGCGGTTTGGGCTGCCAGAGGTCCTGGCACTCGGAGGGAGTGGATGACAGCTCTCTTCAACACAGACAGGATCCCGGCCACCTCGCCCGCCGGGCAGTGCGGACGCCGGCGCCCCGGGGAGCGTGGGTTGAAAGTCAGGTCACCGCCAGGCTCTATGCTCAGTCCTCGCTGAGCAGTTTGAGGAGCGCCCACGTCCACGCGCGTCGCGCCCCCGCACTAGTTCCGACGCCCGGCTCCCCTTAGCTCGGTCGGTACCGCGATCGCGGCCACCAGCACCACGCGCAGATCCCAGAGTTTCCTCCGGCCGCCGCAGCAGCAGCCGCCGCCGCCGCCGCCGCAGCCGCCGCCGGGTCACGGTCAAGGCGCCCGGCCCTCCTCCCGGCTGTCTGCGCGCTCCGGGCTTTCCCTTGCACCGGCCGGATCCCCTTCCCTCCCCCTCTCCTGCCCCTCCCCCTCCGTCCTGCCCCTCCCCTCCCCCTCCTCGGGGCGACCCGGTGACAAAACCTTCCCAGCACGCTCTGCCAACTCTGCCCTTTACCCGGGCTCTTCCCCAGCCAGGTGCCAGACAAAAGAACCGAGAGAGAAGTGGGAAAAAAAAAAACTTACCCAACTGCATTGCCAAAGTCAGATCCAATTGCTTCCTGGGTTTTAACTTTTAATTTTAAAAACAACAAAAGCAGAAACCAAAAGCCTCCTAGGTTGGAAGTGGGCGTGAGAGGAAATGCTAGGGGGAGGCGCTTCATGCCCTGGGCCGCTTCTGCCCTTCCCGCCCCCACCCCCAGCCCGTCCCTGCCTGGGGCTTTGATGTTATCTGCACACCGCCCGCCTGCCTGGGTTTAGACCGTGGGCTCCGCGCCTGCCCGGGGTGACACGCGGACGTCCCTGCTCAGCTCGGAGCTGGGGAAGCAGGTGATCGGGCAAGGATCCCCACTCCTAACCCTGCGGTGAACAAGTGACATTTGTGCTCCCCTCTCTTACCTGGTCTGAAAGGTGAGCTCCACCTGTCAGTGATCTTGGGAAGACCCCTCCTCTGCTGTTTTAGTTAAACACCTGGAAGGAGGCCTCCGAAATTAAGAGTCACCCCCATTCGTAGTACAAACTTGTAAGGCCCTGTTAGTGGGTGTTTTCTGAAGCTTGGGTCGGATTTCTAAGTAAATGGTATTTACTGCTTGGGAAGAAAAGAGATGAGAATGTACCGCTGAAGACAATAAACTTTTTATAACACGTTACCATTGCACCCACACACCTTTCTGCTCACATTATGGAAAGCTTGTAATTGTTGATTTTACCTTGTTTATTTTGGCACGAGGGCAAGCGGGTTACATATTTATATGACCAGTCTCAGGACTATCACTAACAAAGTATTAACGAAAGATGCTTGAAACAAAAATAGGATAGTAATAAAAAATAAAAATAAAAACCCAGGACGGACGGTACTGTCCCCTAATCACTCTTGCTCCAAATCCATTTTACAACACCAGCCTGTGTACAGGCCTTACCCTCTGGGAATTTACAAATTAATAGAGACAGGATAAACACAGGGGAAAAAAAAAATACCTGGAGGGAAAAAGTACACAGAGAAGCTTATAAATAGAGCCAATTAAAGTTAGACAGAGTTATTTACACGATTGCTGAAAGGTTTCTGGTTGGGCAGATGACAGGAATATCAGAGAAAGTTCCCATCCTCGGGCTGAATCCACAGTGGGATCTGGAAGCCAAGTTCAGGCTGAGCGGTGATCTAAGAACAGGGAACAGCTTCAAGGTGAAAACAGATCCTCTGTGTGTTGGCATTCCTGCCTAGAGCGGAAAATACCAGCAAGTGGGACCCCAGGACACTTTTCAGGGTGAAGGGAAGCTTTTAGCTACTCGGTGCCAAGAGATACATGTGGGAAGTGGAGAAAGATGGGTTCTGTAGTAGAAATGAACTATGCAGATAAACAGGCCCTCTTGGAAAGGATGAACACTGATGCCTCCCTCGGTAGCCGTTTTGGGACGGCTCTTTGAGGAAAGGTATTGTCCCTGGTGAATTTAGGATAGACAGGGAAGCTGGCTACACATCACAGTGGGACTTGAACTTGTCCTGGTGGTGACACCAGTGGGCATAGTGACCAACAGCTGACTAAGCTCTGCTTTCTAATCGGACGGTCCTCCTCAGATGCCCCAACACACATGAAGAAACAGAAACTAAAATTATCTACCATTTCTAAACTGCCAGGCGAGATGCTACAATTCACAGAGCCAGTCAGTGGTGGGTCCATAACTGAAATCTGGAGGCAAGTCAGGTCCTTAAAGCTAAAGGCTTATCTTTTGTGGAACACAGGTTCTATTTTATTATATGCCACGTGTGTGGAGCAAAATAAAAAGGAATTTAGAAGTAGCTAGCTACATTATGAAAATGGAGATGTTGGGATATTTTGATGCTTCAGAGGAAGACAAGAAAATGTGCTTGAGTTTAGCTATGTTTAGTTTTAAGACGGTGATTTAATTCACATCTATGGCAATGTGAATAGTGTTAATCTTACAGAATATTATTAAAGAGAGCGCAATCTCCAGCTTCGTTTGAAAAACAATTCAGTGGTGAGGAAGGGGGTTTAGGGGGTTTATTTGGCACACTACCTGCTAAGTGCTGGGCAGAAGACCAGGTGTGACTGAACAAGTGATACCTGAAATTCTCTAAAGAATTCCTGATAACCAATGTCCGCCAGTAACATCCTGCAGAACACTAACAAGGGACAAACAGCATTCTACAAAGGTAACCCAAATATATCCCTGATCTACTGATACAGAAACAAGTGGCATCTCCTCTTAAAAGGGCACTAATCCTCTAGGATCAGGGCTCTACCTTGTGATCTCACTTAAAGCTTTATATTTTTTAATACTTAGGCTTGAACCCAAGGCCTTTTACTGCTAGTCATGTGTTCTACCAGTAGCCTGCAACCCCAGATCTTTTTACTTTATTTCTGAGACAGGGTCTCGCTGAATTAGCCAGTCCAGTCACAAAGTTGGGGTTCTCCTGCATCAGACTCCACCATAGTTGCTATTGCAGATTACAGATACATATCCCATGATTGGGACTTAATTGCTCAACAAAACATTTATTTCTGGAGACAGTCACATTGCGGGTTAAGGGTTAGGGCTTTGCCTATGCAGGAGGTCAGGACATGTGTCACTCTCCCACAGACACCAGTAGTCTAGTTTGTCTTTTTTTTTTTTTTTTTTTTTTTTTTTTTTTGCGGAACTGGGGATTGAACTCAGGCCCTTGCTCTTGCCAGGGAAGCACTTTTTCTACGGAGCCATCACCCCAGCCCACCAGTAGTCTTTCTACATAGAATTGGAAATGGAATTCATGTTAATCTAGAAAGCAAGCTTGTAAGGTACTTGGAAAAAACCAAAGGGATTCATTCTAGTCCTTTTTATGTCCAGGAAGAATTCCTCCTAAATAACTTTTGAAATATTGTGTACTTTGCTCTTCTAGTAAAAGTTCTCCAATCTCTTATGAAAAGTTATCTTTGGTATAGAGAGCTACTGTGCTGTGAATAAAGCCAGAGCTTGACTAGGAATAATTTTTTAAAAAGCAGAACTTGACTAGGGAACTCCCTGCCTAGTCCCCATATTTCTAGCTAGCTCTTGTTCCTAAATCCTTTTGCAGTTATGCCCTCCCACATTCTCACCAGGAATTGTGTTGCCTTTTGTTTACCGTCAATGTTCATTTGTGCATCAAAAAGAGACTTCTCTGCAGGCCTTTTGACAGAAGTTTTGTGACTTGAGTGTTTTGTGTGAACAAAGAAAAGGTGTATATGACTATAACATTTTTAAAAGCATGGCAGAGTAAGGGTTAAAAAGTGTGTTATAAGAAAGTTGTGTACAGGTGATCCTGTCTAATTCAACCTACATTCTTTGCCCTTTTTTTCTGGGTTGTTATAATTATTGAATTAGAGTGTGAAGAGCAAGCATATTCTTAGGAATGGAGAGGAAAAAACAAGTACTCAGAAATACTCCTACTGCCCTGAAGAGAACACACCCATGGGCTAGACTCCCACGCTAAGAAACTCTAGTTTCCTCAAGCCTCACCAAAGCCCAAACATACCAGTTTCCAACTTTGTAAATAAATTGCTGGGCGCTTAGACACATTTCCCAGGTGCCTGCTCATTGAATCAAAGTTTACAACAGAATTGTCTCTGGCAAACAACTCAAATCATCAGATTTTCCTTGCTCTAAAGTCTCTGTTGTACTATGTTGCACTGTTTTGTCTAATTTCCTATTCATACATGCCTGTGATTATAAACTTATGAACGTAACTTTGAATTTATTGCCATTTATATTGTGGTCATTCCCATTATGCTAAAGATGTCAATGGAGATTCATATAGAAGAACCCAAGACGCTGCAGTCAAAGTCCTACTTGGAAAAAGCTGAGATGACAATAGATGCAAGAGACCTTACAAACGCTAAGGAAAATGAGCATCCTATAAATTCACAAATAGAAGGAAGAAGCAGACACCTAGAAAGCAATCATCAGCCACTAGTATTAGCAATAATAGCTCATGGTAAGCTTAAACATGTTTCAAATCCTTTTTAATTTTCAGCTATTTTAATTTTTGCAAGATGAGGCGGAGCTTGATTCATGGCAGATAATTGAAAATGAAACAAGGGTTCTAAGAAGGCATCTGAGGAAGGCTCTCTGTGTGTGTGTGTGTGTGTGTGTGCGCGCGCGCGCATGTGCAGTGTCTGGTGCCTATCAGCCAGATGGCTGTCTAACGTAAAGACAGTCAGATATTATTTGTAAGATTGTTTTCTTGCTATTAATGGGTTACACACATGAGAGTTGGTAATTATGAAAAATATTGATGCAAGCAGAAAATCCTGGCACGGTCAGGGTATGTAGTGCTCAGAGCAAGAGTAGCAGGACACACACATTTGTCTTCGCGGGAGACTCCTGCAGCTGTCGTTCCCAACTGCTGTGGAACCTTCTGGTTGCAAAACTGCATGTCTCACATACTAACAAGAGAGTCAAAACAGTTCCCCTCCTGAGCTCTGGTCACAACAGTTTCGTAACCACGTTCTCTTAGAAAGTTCCATAGTCCACTCCTCCCCTAACAAAACAGAGTGAATTCCAGAAAACCAAATCAGACGTTGCTGAAATAGAGCTTCCTCTTCTATTTGTACACTTCATAAAGCACAGTTCTCATTGATTTGATTTGGAAGAGAGTAGTTGGCTGATGAATTTTCTTCCACAATCTTCCTTCCTTCTCTCTCTCTCTCTCTCTCTCTCTCTCTCTCTCTTTCTTTCTTGTCTGTTTTTTAGTTGAGGTTTTTTTTTTTTGGTTTCGGTGCTAAGGACTGAACCCAAGGCTTCCAGCTTGCTAGCCAGGCATTCTACTGCTGAGCTAGATCCCAGCCCCCGCAATCTTTTTCCTACTGTCCAATACCCACTTCTTTTGGTTATATCATTTTTTGGAGGAATTGATGATCCTGTGTGCATTTGACACAAACACATAAATTTTTCATTTAAGTCTCTAATGAGATTTCTTAAGAAATTTCTTATTTTGTTATTTTAAAAAAGCGTATTCCAACGCAATTACTATTCCAAAAAGTTTCCATACATAAGTTGTTTTATGACAGTAGCCTATGATTCCTTTCCCAAAAGGCCAACCTACTATTTTGCCATAAATCAGAAACAAAATGTTTATGTCTTCTCTCACAAATTCAAAGAAAGCCAGAGTAAGATTAGAGATACTTAAATGAGAAGTTCTGGGATGCTGCAGAAATATTAGCATATGTTGAACAATATGAATTTCCTGTTATTAAAATCTCCTTGAAGCTTGCTTGACTTTTTTCCAGGAGTCTAAATATATGGCAATATTGAGAATTATAATACAATATCAACCAGTTAGATAGCAGTTGACTCAAAAAAAATCATTCTGCTAGGTTAGACTAAAGGTTCAAGAAAGAGAGGACAGATGAAAGAAATAAAACAAAAGAAGAAAAAAGTTAGTTTTTATCATGGAAAAATTCCAACTCAGCTACAACTCACATAGTGATAAGAGATATGTGGTGGATTAACTAATGGTCAATTTATAACGCTCAGCTGAACTGGCGCTGGGTGTGGAAGGTCCACCTGAAGACTGTTGTCAGCACATGAGAAGAGAACTAGATAGGAAGCCAGTGTCCTATTGGTTCTCCTGAAGAAGCTTGTCACACTGGCCTTCCTGTTATGAGCTCAACTTTTCTCATCACTGGAGGAGCCTGAGTCCTCCCTGTCACTGATAATGGCTGCGGTTCTTTTCCTGGGAACCTGATCCTTACCGTGAGCATCACTTCCTGGCTTCAGTGCAGATCCTTAGGACTGCTGGAACATCCTTTACCTGCTGGTGAAGACTTTCTAGCTTTTACTAATGTCCTTTAGGCCTTCCTACTACAGATCCTTGATATAGTTTTATAAGACATTGTTACGAGCTTCTTTATTTTGTTTTTTTATGTCTCTTTTTTGTGTTCACCTTTCTTTCTTTACTTACACCATGATTAGAAATATTTTTCTTTTTGATAGGTCGATTGAACCCAGAGCCTCCCATGTGCACTCCAGGCTAATATGCTACCATAGACCTCCAGCCCTTCTTTGTTTCGTAATCTGAAGTGAACGGCTTATTCATAAACCCAGAAACACATTAGTTTAGGTTATATGAAGATAGTGAATTGGACACTTGTCCTTTTAAATTCGCTTACAGTAACTTTTTCATTTAATATTTACAAGTGCTTCAAATTCTTTGGATGAAAAGAATACAATTTTTCTAGTGTTGCTCCAACACCTGGTTTCTTGAATCAAATTAATTCTCTAATTAAAATCAGAATTTCTTTTCTACAATTGTGGCACCCATGATTCTAACATTATTTCTAATAGCATTTTTGAATCCTACTTAACCAATATCTTCCTGCCTGTTTTCTCTATTACAATTCTTGATTTGTTCTCACATTTGGAAGATCTCAACAGGTCCAGTGTTTTTTTTTTAAAGTCCATTCTTCATTCTTCAAAAGACTGCAAACACGAAAAGTGAAAACACCCCATATTGTATTTCATAAAGTGACTTAATAGTAGATTATTCCAGTAGTACTCCACAGCCAATGTATTAACATCTGTAGGTGTCTAGGGAGAGAATGCAATTGTCTACTGTGAAATAATTTTGCAAAGAACTCGAGTCTGAACACACTGGCTTCTTGTCACTGGGCATACCATCCTAATTACCTCCAAAAGTCATGCATTGGTCTTGTAACTCCCTTATTGAGAAACCAGGCAGCTTCCCTCTAACTACAAATTCATACTCTTTAGCACATAGTATTTGATCCTGAGTGTGATTCTGGTGATCATTTCCACTACTTTCTTCAGCTGCTTCTCTAAATGAGGCTTCCAATTCAGCTAAATTGACCATCCATTGTTCCTGCAGTCAATTTGATTTTTTCCTTCCTTCTTCCACATTCTTATTTTGCTCATTTCCTTTACACTGAATGCCTATCTTTAAATTTTGTATTATTACCAAATACATAAAAAATGAAAAAGAAAAATTTTATGATCACCAAGGACCTAATGATAAAATGTGTTTACGTCCTACCCATTCTCTAAGTTTTACTTGAATTGTGCATTCCAATGACAACTCTATGAGAAAGTTATTATAAAATTATTCTCTCAGGTAACTGTGTCAGTCGGCTTTCTGTTACTATAACAAATACCTGAGATAATGAGCTTACTAAGAAGAAAGTTTCCTTTGGTTCATAGTTTGGAAGTTTCAGTCCATGACCAACTGACCCTATTGCCGCAAGGCCGTGACAAAATAGAACATCTTGGCAAGGAGCACATAGCAGAGCAGACTGTTTAATTCAGGGCAGCCAAGAAACAGGGTGAGAACAAAGAAGATTCTAAAGTACCACAATCACCTGTAGACCATGCCTCCAATAACCTAACTTTCTCCCTCTAGGCCCCACCTCTTAAAGGTTTTGCCACCTCACAATAACACCAAGCTGAGGGGCCAGAGAGATGGCTCAGTGGAATAAGCACTTCAATAAAGTTGGCATCTCACTGGGCTTTAACTACTACCTCTACAGTGACAGTGTTGGAGTAGTTCACTGAAATTCATGCCAGGTTGAAGAATCTATGGTTTGTTGGTTCCACATCAAAGACTGACAAGTTTTCTGATCAAATGCTTTGTCATAATGAAATTTTACACATAGGCTGCATTGTTTTAGGCTTTATTTAATCCATTCTCCTACTATAGGCATCTCTATTCTTGCTCTTCTCATTAGGACCCACTTGAGATGGTGTGGCAAAAACCACATAGTATTTCTAATCTAGACAAGCCTTTGCCAGTCTTCAGTGCCAAATGCAGATGGTGTTTTCAACTTGAGGTAACATGTCTGATGTTGTACTTCAATTTACTGTAAACTATAGTTTTGAAAGCAAAAATCAATCTCTGTGTGCATCCTCTTCTTCTGTGCTATGTAATTTTGTTATACCCCAAAAGTTCATTTCCCCAGGCCTTTCATTTCAGTAAAAATTAAAATTTAGGACATGTTATTTTTTGAGGGAATAGTAAGATAGGATCTGAGTCTACTGATTGGACAATTTTCTAAAGGTGGTACAAAAATGCAAAACTGGTCTTTTTGGTGATCACCTTGAAATCCTAGCTACCACAGAACCACAGAGCGAAAATCTTGAAAATGTGCTTGGTAACTTATAAATTAATAAATTCACTTAGTTTTTAAATGATATAATTAAATAATAGACTAAAAGCAGTGGTTCTTGTAAAGTTCTGCAAGAATGCAGTGAACACAGATATCAACTACTGACTTTAGTTAATGATAATGGATCGATCAATCTTGGTACAGCAGTTATAACAACTGTGCCACACCAAAGGAAAAATGTCAGTAAAGAGAAAAATGAGAGTTGGAAGAAAAGAGTGTATGAGAAGCTGCAGTTCTGCAGGCCTAGAACTGCTCTAAAAAGTAAAGTCTATGTATCTTTTTAGAAACCCTGTGAGTTCTTATCCATGTTGTACTGTATGTACCCATTACCAGCAGGCGCTGGGTCACTGAGCTACGTCCCAGTGCCTATATATAAGACTGTTGCCACCTCTGAATTTTGCCCTATGATGTCTTCAAACATAGAGCACACTACTTCAATTTACATATCTTTCTTTTTCTTTCTTTTTTTTTTCCGCAACTAGGGATTGAACTCAGGCCCTTGCGCTTGCCAGGGAAGTGCTTATTCCACTGAGCCATCTACCTGACCCCCAATTTACGTATCTTACTCCCAGTTGAATCCAGATAGCCTTTCTCTTCTCCAAGAGCCAATTTCTTGTTTTGTTGCAAATCTTTCCAAACTTCAGTACTTTGCTGTCGCTGTATCTTCCTTTACTGGAGGTCAACTCTGATGCTTCACTTTGGAGAAGAACAACACTCGACACCAACACCAGTGCCTGGCACAGTTCCTATCCTCAGGACAGGATTGAAAGCATAAAGGGTTATGTGGTGGCCAGATGTGTTACAAAAGCTATTTCTTAACATCTTCACACTCTCCTTTTCCCGTTCCCTAATGCACATATTTTCCACTCCTTTTAGCTATTTGTTGAATACTTGTATTTATAGATGACAAAAATGCTGCCAGTTTTGGCTTTTCAACTCTAGACCATGCCTGTTGTCTTCTCTAGAACAGAAAACTTTAGCTCTCTTTCATGGTCACTCCCTTTGTCCCCAGCACCCATGGTTAGTGTTCCTCATCCTGTATGCTTTGTGTGGAGCATAATTTTGATCTGTTCAGTGGTCAGCATTCACAGGTATATTCTCACCATGACCAGGGACATTATTTTGAACAAAATTCATGACTAACCCATGGAATATACCGTGATTATTCTCTCTCTCTCTCTCTCTCTCTCTCTCTCTCTCTCTCTCTCTCTCTCTGAAGAAACTAATCATTTGTGTGTTTGCTTGAACAGCTCTATATTTGTTAATTCAATCTAAGATAGATAAACATCTTGCTACATTCAAATGCATCCCATAAAGTAATACTTACATCTTATCAAGGCGCTTTCTCCTAGAGCCTTTGATCTCTGTTCTCCAGTCACACCCTAGGTCTGACTCACCAGTTTTCACAAGATCCTTTGCTCACCATCTTGGGGATTGCCTTCTGTTCCCACATGAGACCTGTCTTGAGTCCCAAGCCTTCTGTTTTTGGGTTTATCCCCGAATTTTGGGAGGACTTAATTTTATATGTCTGAGAATGCATGTTCCAGCTTCACATTTAATTTATAGTTTGCTTGGATAGAGAATTCTAGGGTGGAAAGTATTTTTCCACAGAATTTTGAAGATATCAAGTTTACTGTCTCTTGTAGTTTCCAGCATTGCTATGAGAAGCTTTATGCTACTCTGAATGTTGGTTTTTGTTGAGTAATGTCTCCTTCTAGAAGCTCAAAACATAAGCTTGTTAGCCCAAGGTTCTGAAACTTTACAATGATGTATCTGACTGTTGGTGTTTATTGTCTCTGCAGCTGGATTGTATCTTGTTTATTTTGATCTAAAAAATCATGTTCCATTTGGAGAAAAAAATCATTTTGATGATCTTCTTTCTCTATGAGTTCACTATTTGAGGAAGTCCTGTCAGGCAGATGTTGGCGCTCTTGGCTGTCTCCTTCATGCTCTTCTCTTCTGCTCATTATATCAGGGTTATTGTTCTCTGTGAGGGAGAGTTCATCTCATCTATCTTCCAATTCTTCATAGTGCATTTCTCACTTCCACCATCTACTTTTAGCATCTAGTAACTCTCTTTACCCAACATTGCTATATTGTATTTTAGGGAAGGGTCTGCAGGGTGTTCAGGGTCTCATTACTAGATTGGACTCATACTGATCGCCTATTTACAGCCTCTCAAGAGCTGGGATTACAGGTGTGTGCCACCACTCCCATTCTCAATTGCTGTCTCAATGCGCCCCCAGGGTTGGGCCAGCATGGCAGGCCCGGGCATCAGACCCTGGCCCCTGCACCTGCTTGTAGGTGCTTTAACCTGCTGAGCTACTTGGAAGGCCCTATCACCTACTTTTTCTAACGTCTCCTTTTTGTCACAGTAAAAGCTGGTTAGTAGTGTAGTAGCTAGTTTCTATAATTTTTCACTATATAGTGCTTCAGCTGTCCTTTCTTTCTGGAGTCTTTGAAGTTATCGTATCTTTCTCATAGGTGGGTCAGAGATTCCCTAGAGAAAATTTATACTCGTTTGCCCAGCGTGTGTGTGTGTGTGTGTGTGTGTGTTGTTGTTGTTTTTACTGTATTTTTTTGGTTGAATTGTTTTTTAGGGGAGGTTTATTTTTTCTTTTTGGTGCTGAGGACCGAACCCAGGAATTCCAGCTTGCTAGGCAAGCATTCTACCGCTGAGCCAAATCCCTAGTCCTGGTGTGTGTTGTGTGTGTGTGTGTTTTATACACATAGCAACCAGCATTCAGACTAGAAAAGGTCAAGAAATGCTAGGAGTTTAAGCACTTAACATGTAGGTTTACCCCTTCTGATTTTAGTACTGTATCTTTTGGCTGTCTGTCATAAAGAAATAAATCTCTCAGAGCTTTCTTGGGACACAGGGCAAATACTTGACCTTTAAATGAAGTGAGAAAGGGAGTACTGAGGTGCAGGTGCTTCTTTGTCTATAGCCCCACCTGTCACAGGACTTCTAGAGGCACTGATGATGCCCAATCCTGGATTCATTTCACATTTTCTAAAAGAATCAAGCTACTTCTCAGCTTCCCTGCAGTTGCCTAAGGACTCAGTTTTCTCAGATCTGTTCCTAGCTTCTCAATTTTATTGCTACTGCCTCCATTCTTGTTTATTTTGTCTTTGTAGGTTTATGCCTTTCAAAAAACCTTATTGTTACTTGATGGATAGAATTGAGCTAAAGGCTAAGGGTTCATCTGCCACCTTTAATTAAATGTCCCAGAGTATCCATTCACAGTGGAAAAAAAGAGCTGGGTATTGTTTAATAATACATTATTTTCAAACATGAGCTTCTGGGAGAGCAGACCTATAAGGAAAGTGTAATTATTCTTATAATTTAGGCCTTCCCCAAGAGAAATAAAAACAAAAGTTTTTATAAGACAGAACATTGTTCCAGCCTTAAAATTTTGTTAATAATTAATTAACGTGTCCTTCTTGTATTTAATTGCAGCTTGTTAAAGTGGGCATTCTGGGTCCAGGCCCTTCAGCTGGCTGGCGTCACTATTTTGAGATGTACCTGTGCCTGCGAGGTTCCTGCAGGTTGGATTTTGCTGCTGAGAAAACAGCCATTACTAGCGCTGAATTTCAATGACTTCCTGCAGGCTAACACCTGGAGGCAATTACCTGTACTCCTCTGCCAGCAGCTGTAAATATGCTTTAGGGTAGGATAGAAAAAGTATATGTCTGATTTTTTTTAAAAAAATGAGTCCACCTCATTTGTGTGATATTTTACTCGTGTCTGAATTAAATGCCATGTTATGTAATCTAGAAATTTGCCTTTTCACTATTACATGTTGGCTAACCCATTTGTTTTCATGCATAGAATTTCCAAACATTACAGATTTTCTATTACTCTTATTCTTCACATAATGGTAGACAGTTTTTCAGCTCTTTTTGGACAGGGTCAGGCATAATGAGGGAAGAAATAAGAAAAATCAATAGCCTGCGTTTTGATGTGAAATGATGACACTAGAATTGAGATTCTTTAATAATTGATCTGCCAGTCTACTGAGAAAGGGGGAGAGTTCCCAAAGGAGGTAGGGACCATGCAGAATTATACCATATTTTATTTTAATTTACATGAGTTTGTGATACTTTATATACCTCGACAGGGTCTCTGGAGAATATCACTGTGGTGATCATTTGTGTAGCTGAACCATAAACAGGCTGAATTTAAATGTAGACTTAAACTGTCAGAAGTATCAGAAATGCCATCATATTTTTTTTTTTTTTTTTTTTTTTAACTTTTTTCCTTTCCTTTTCTTTTTTTTTTTTTTTTTTTGAACTGGGGATTGAACTCAGGCCCTTGAGCTTGCCAGGGAAGCGCTTATTCTCCTGAGCTATCTCTCCAGCCCAAAAATATTTTTTAAATTTAACATTATTTGTAGTGAAGAATGCTGGAATATATTTTTATGGTCTCATAGCTTACTGCGATCATGGAAGATCATTACATCATTAGGCACACAAGTGGGCCTCCGTCTTTCTCAGGGTAACTTGGAAGTTGCACGTTTTCCTGATTTTATTCTTATGCCACAAAAACTGAAGATGGTTAACAATCTCTTAAAACTCCTTTTTTTAGTGTAAGCAAATGATCACATATATAGCAAATAAACTTAATTCCTCTCATTTTTATGTTTACAGAATCAAATTTCTTTTTTAAAAACAAATCTTTTTGGTTGTTGTTTTTGGAATTTCAAAGCACAGATTCCTGGAGCTTATACTCTTGGTTATAAAGCTGCACTGAATCGCACAGGTCAGATCCCCACGGCGTATCTTCCACATTCCTACTATACATATATTAACGCATGAAGTCTCTGTTTTGTTTACACATGGACTTCCAAGAGCTCCTGTCAAAAAATATTGCTGTAAATAAATCATTTTTCTGCAGTTTTAGTGTTATAATTAGCTATCAAATTCCAAAACAAGGTCTTGATGTTAAATAAAGCAAAAATATGACTGACAATTTGCCGTAAAAATGAAACTACAAGTGCAACTCTCTTTAATGATTTTAAATACTGTAGTGGTTTGTTCCAAGTTGTACAGAATTTTAAGACTGGCAGGAGGAATCTTAGGAAACTTGGAGATTAACACCAGGACTTCAACAAAAGGGACAGGGAGACCCAGCCTTGGAGACTTTCTTTTTTTCTTTTTCTTTTTCTTTTCTTTTCTTTCTTTTTTTTTTTTTTTTTTTTTTTCGTTTTTTAAAATGCATTTGGTATAGGGTCTCACTGTGCAGCTCAGACTCGTGGTGATCCCCCTGTTTTCACCCTCCCCAGAGCTGAGATTACAGGCATGTGCCACCATGCTTCGATTGTGCGCCCCGGGGGTGGGGCCAGCGGAGCATGGGGGGGGCGCGAGGCGCTTAGTCTGCGGAGCTATCTCGCTGACCCTGAGACTTTCTTATAGTACTCTCAGTTTGGCGTTCACTCTGCCTTCTTGTAGCCTCCTACACAGAAGGCCTGCTGGCTCTGATTTCCTGCCTCAACTCCCATCTCCATGTGGAAACAGCTCCCACCCCCTCCCAGCCCTCAACAGAGTCTCTTCTTATCCGAATTACCCCTTTCCCTAAAATTCAGCTGATGTCCTTTGGATGAGTTCTTTAGTCTTGCTATCCTGATACAGTAAGTCATTAGTATTTATCATTTCTTATTGCTAATAAAAAATTTGTAATGACAATGATTATATGTCATCACATATGACATCTTCACCGATCGTCCTTTTTTCTCTGAGGTTCCTGAAGGCTGCCAGTATCCAAATAGGATTCAGCACTAGCTGTCTCTTAGAAACAAATTCACGAAAATTCTGTCCGGTCAATTGATTGTATAGCCGGCTGCAGAAAGAGCAGCCTCAGTGCCATGAGCCGGTAATTCCTTGACCCAGCCCTCCCCCCGCCCAAGGCTAGGGTTTGAACCCAGGGCCTTTGCACTGAGCCATACCCTTACCCTTGTTCTTCAATTTTAATTTTATTTATTTATTTTATTTTGAGCTAGGGTCTTTCACAAAACTAACAAATTTCCCAGGCTGAGTTTGAATTTATAATCCTCCTGCCTCCGCCGCTTGGAATGCTGGGAATTACAGGCATGCACCACCATGTCTGGCTCCTGGTCCAATTATCTCTGTGCTATGCATGATTACACTGAGGTCATACACTTTCTCTGATCTTCCAGTAGAAGCTACATACTATAAAAACAGTGCTCCTGCCCAGTGATGTTCCCTTAATAACTGCCTTATTGCTGACAGTTGAAACTGAAATCTGCTAACCCTATAAAGTCTTAGCATACTGATGAAATTTCCCATGCATTTAACTACCCCTCTCTCCCAGACTGCTAGAAGCCTAAGCTTCCAAACCAAATATCTGA
>NW_004524599.1:6807545-6808440 GCF_000260255.1 Octodon degus
TTTTGAATGAAGGCTATATCAGTTATTCCTGGCTGCATAAATAATTCCAAATGTGACAGCATAAATTAACAGCCATTTGTTCAGCCCACACTTTGCACTTGGCAGTTAGGGCGGTCTACCTGGGCAGGTCTTATGAGCTGAGGTGGGTTCGCTTGTATATGCAGTGTGGTGGTGACTTGGCTGGGGCTGGCTGATCTAGGACACTTTCACATAGCTCCTCATCTAACAGAGTAGCCTGATCTTTGCTTAGTAGTCATGACAAATTCAAGATTAAGAACCAACATGCACAGACCTACTGAGATCTTGGCTTGGGGATGGTACGTGACCATGACATATCTTCTGGCCAAAGCAAACCACAAGGCCAGTCCAATATGAAAATGGATGACAAATCATCATGGGAGAACTTACACTGTTATAAAGCAAAAGAGAAGGCAATCAATGAGAGAAATAATTACATTTAGTGTTTATGTAGTCTGCCAAAGCAGCCCACAGAGCTTTTAGCAAACCCTTCTAGACTGTTAATATTGGACAAATAAAGACATACCTTGCATGCCTGTAACCCCAGTTAGTTGGGAGGTTGAGGCAGGATATTTGCAAATACTACGTCACCTAGGCAACCTAGTGAGACCCTGTCTCAAAATATAATAAAAATTTAAAAGAACTGTAGACTGGGAATGGTGGCACATACCTGTAATCCCAGCACTTGAGAGACTGTAAATAGGAGGATCATTACAAGTCTGATCTGTGTAGTGAGACCCTGTAGACCCTATACTAAATACATTAAAACAACAACAACAACAACAACAACAACAACAACACTGTAGATATAGCTCGATGGTAGAGCTATATGCTACACTTTGCCTAGCACAAGTGAGGCCTTGGGTTCAATCCCCAA
>NW_004524599.1:6808925-6819837 GCF_000260255.1 Octodon degus
TACCCCTCAAGCTCCTCTGTCTTGCTTTGAACCTACATATCCTATTGTCTTTGCCACTTTCAGAAGCAGTTTTGGAAGTCTTTTTTATAAGTGTCATTATTTGTGCTTTGTCACTGCCTTGATGCCCTGAATTGATTCAAAACGTTAACGTTTCAAAGTCATTTTGACTTTGGGGGAAAATCTAGGAATTGCACCAGGCCAGATGAAGTGAAGAAAGTGGGTGAAGACGTACTATAATGTTTTTCTGAGCCTACCTTTCCACTGGAGGGCCCGCAGCAACAGCGTTCACTATACATTTGATCACACTTTGTAAAGCCACCCTTGAAACAAGACTTCCAGAACTGCTTCAGGAAGCAGGAAGAATGAGGGAATAAGCATGTTTAAAGCAAGCAGGAGTATTTTGAAAGGCATTAATGGTAATGTGTTCTTTACTATAAAAATATTCTAAGCACAAATTGTATATTTTGATCATACCATGTACCTATTAAAGAAATGTAGTAATAAAAAGGAAAAGGTTTGAAAAATAGGATAAATGAAATGAAACTGTTTTCAAGTTCTCGCATTTTCCTAAAAGTAAATAAAGTGATAAGTAGTAGATTTTGAAACCTTAGGAATGCCTGCTCTAATGTTTAGGCTAATCCCTAAAAGGACAACCTGTTACTGTATTGCTTTCAGACTAACTGAGGATAAAGCAAAGATTAAAAAGGTAATCAGTCCAAGGAAAGGCAAAGATGAAGTATAAAAATGAACATAAGTCAGGTGATAGAGCACTCAATAAGATGGTAGATTTAAAAACAAATACTTAAATGAATAAATTAAATACAGATAGGCTACAGCACTTGGTAAAATTATAGAAACATTAGACTGAATAAAAGTGTAATGCCAAGCTCCTTAGACAAGACAGATCTAAAACTTAAGGGATTTATAATGGTTGAAAATTAAATGATAGAAAAATACATTCTATAGATTGTCCACCCCAAAAGTTAATATTTTTAGATCCCTATCAGTCAAATTAGACCTTAAGGCAAAAAGTATTCTCTTTTTTAGAGATAAAGTGCTGTACTTTAATGACAAATTCCAATTATCTAAGAATAAAAAATTTAAACTTGCACTCAATATTGCCTCAAAATATGTAAGGCAAGTTTGGCAACACTCAGAGAAAAGCAAGCAAGTCTTTCACCATCCTAAGAGATTTTCAGCAAGTCTCTCAATATGTGTGTCTCACAAAATGTGACAGAACTGGCAGACTGAATTAGGAGGAGCATGGAATGGTTCAGAAGTGCAGCAGAGAGACTCAGTCTGCTGAACCTGTATGAACTGGACCAAGTGACTGCAAGAATGTGGTGACTCCAAACGTGCACAGCATTAGCAAGACTTGACAGCATAGTGGGTCATGAAGTTAGACCTGATGCCTTTGGATTTAAGTCATACAATTAAGGTGTTTTGACCCATTACAACAAAATAGTAATAACATCTCAAAGGATGAAAAGAAATCTCTCATATATCAAATAAGCAGGAAATTATCAAATATAAATCTATCAAACTGGTTCAAAAGAACACATTGACTGCCAGGATGGTATCACAATTAAAATTAGAAAATGAAAATAAGACACGGTGTATCAACTTGTGGCATGCAATTAACAGTGTGCTTAGAGAGACTTCATGGTTTTGAATACACTATTTACACTGAAAAGGCTGATATCAGTGAACTAATTATCAATCTTAAGAACTTAGAAAGAACACTAAATTAATTTTGGAAAATGCACCTGAAATGATAAAAGAAAGAACAGATATTTATAGAAAATAACCATGCTATAAAGAAAATCAACAAAGACAAAATTAATTTCTTTGATCAAGAACAAAAGAAAGGTGTAAATAACCAACATCAAATATAAGACAAGGCAATATAATTCAACCCTGAAAAATTATGAAAAACATTCCCTCACTACTCTGAAAATGTGAGATGGACAGATTTGTAGAGAAAATATGAACTCGACTTAAGAAATAGAATATCTACATTTCCAGGTTCTAAAGAAACTGACCACACAGTTAAAAGGCTTCCTATAAAGAAAGCCCTGTTATTTAAAAAGATAAACACTAGGTTTGTCAAACTTTAAAAAATAATAGAAAAGAGAACTATTTCTAAGGCCCCAACAAGCTTTAGCACCCCTCCAGAAATAAACAAATATGAGAAAAAAATGTAGACTAATCTTCCTTAAGGGGGGTACATAAAGAAACATGGATTCATTTTTAAGTTAATTAGTCATAGAAGTAAAAAGTGGCTGGATATTTTCCAAACATTTGGTGTGACAGACAAGGTAAAAAGTGGTTCCATACATAGAAATTCTAGAAAAAAGTTGTTTAGTGTAGGACACATCTAGAAAAAGAAAAATGCCAAATATCTGATATAAAGCAGAAAACATAAAACTAGATGATAGAAACAAGTGAAATCTTGTCAAAATAAATCTTTTATCAAAATAGTATGTGAGTGAATGAAATTACAGTGTTAAAAAGATAAAGATATCTAATCTTTTGCTATTTATGAGAAATCTAAAACATAATAGTGTACTAAGGATAAAAATAAGATGATCTGATATACATCAAGTAAAGATTAATATAAAAATTAGTATTTGGACCCAAAAAGCATGAAGCACTGGTGAGTGTCACAAAATGGATGAGTGTCTTGGTTACCAGTCTCTCACAGCTGGGACAAAATACCCAATACGCAACGCTAAGGAAGGAAAGGTTTATTTAGCTCATAGTTAGTGGAGGTTTCAGTCCATACTTGCCTGGCTCCAAGGCGCAGTGGCACATGGCAGAGGGCAGCTGTTCATGGTGGTGGGACACGGCAGAGAGCTAAGGGAGGAGCAGCAGCTGCAGCAGCTAGCATGCCTCTCTCCCTTCTTGGGGTTTCTTTTTTTCCAGCGGGCTCAGGATGCCTTCAGGGCAGGTCTGATTTGGCTTAAGGATGTGGAGATCGAAGCACAGCATCCTGAGCCTGATTGCTTTGTTTAAGCAGGCACTTAAACAACTGAGCTAAGGGCGGGCCCCCTCTCCCTTCTTTATATTGTATTCCGGCTACCCGCCCCAGGACAGGTGAGCTCTCACAGCCATATCCCAGCATTGGATCATGAGTTAATCACAAACTCTAGAAGCCGCCCTGTGACCGCATGAGATTTTGATGGGAGAACTAGGCAGAAATGATAACAATGAGTTAACTAACTTTTTATCACTCTGACAAAATACCAGAGAAAAGTGACTTAAAAGGGAAGGCTTATTTTGGGCTCATAGTTTCAGAGATCTCAGTCCATGGTCAGCTGGCTCCAGTGTGTTTAGGCCTCTGGCGAAACAGACACATCACTGAAGAAGAACATGGCAGAGAATGCTGCTGTCCTTGTGGCAGCTGAGGGTTGGGTGAGAATAAAAGGGGGTTAGGGGAAGAAGGAGAGAAAGTAAGAGAGAGGGAAAGGGAGATAATGGAAGGGCACATGAGTCAGTTGCTGTGACACACTTTGTTATGGTTTGTGTCTAGTGGTCCCCTCAAAGCCTCACACAGTCACGGGGCAGACTACTTCTAGAGTTTGTGGTTAACTCATGATCCGCTGGGATTATGGGTGTGTGTGCTACACCCAGCCTGGGGTGATTAGCCTGAATGTAACGTAAGAGAGACGGAGTTGCTCTCTGTAACCCTTGTTGCTGCTACCCCTCCATTTTACTCTCTCGCTCTTTGCTGCCACCATGAATAGATACTCTATGCACTGTGCCGCTCTGCCTTGGAGCCAGCTGAGTATGTTCTCTGGTAGCTGTGAGCTAAATAATTTAGCTTTCCTTCCCTAATTCCTAGTGTCCAGTATTTGTCCCAGCAATGAGAGAAGAGAAACCAAGACACACTCCCTTCAACTAGACCACCTCCTGAATTTTCATCACCTCCAAACAGGACTACCAACTTATGAATCCAGGCATGCACTGATCCTCCAACGAGCCAGCCACTTGCCAACGCCCATCAGTCAGCAATCCAGTCTCATCATGTGGCTTTTAGGGGACATTCTAGATGCAGACTGCAACACTGGAACATAAAAATGTGCTCAGTGAAAATGCATTACAAAACACAAAAGCACAAACATCCAAGGCAAACAATTAAAGACAATAAACGTATTAGTGTTTGCTTAAGGCTGAGGGTGGAAATGTAGAGTAATGGCATAAGGTTTCTTTCTTAGCATGGTGGAAATACTTTAAATGCATATTTTTTTTAAAGATTATCTATTTGTTTGTTGTTTATTTATTTGGTACAGGGTCTTGCTATGCAGCTCAGACTTATAGTGATCCTCCTGTCTCAGCATCCCCAGTGCTGGGATGACAGATGTGTGCCACCACGCCCGGTTCCAGGGCCTGCACAGCAGGAGGTACTGGGTATCAGACTTGGGCCCTTTGCTTACCAGGCGGGTGCTTAGACCACCAAACTATCTCTCCAGCCATGGTGAAGATATTTTAAAATTAGATTTTTATGGTTACACAACTCTGTAAATACATAAAGATTCATAAAGTTGTATGTGTAAAACACTAAATTTTATGGTTTGCAAATTATATGTCAATAAAATTATTTTAAGAAGATGAGGGAGGGGCCGGAGAGATAGCTCAGTGGAATAAGCACTTGCCTGGCAAGCTCAAGGACATGAGTTCAATCCCCCGTTCCGCAAAAAAAAAAAAAAAAAAAAAAAAAAAAAAAAAAAAGGGGGAAAAAAAAAAAAAAAAAAAAAAAAAAAAAAAAAAAAACAAGAAGATGAGGGAAAAGCAAAAGTAAGAAACAAAATAGATCAGACTAATACAATAAAACATTTTTTACAGGTTAAAAAGCTGTCATCGGGAAGTGGGAGGAAAGATAGGAAAGGACCCTGGCTTGGGCAGCTGGGGGGGCACACTGACCCAGGGGCTCGGGGCCAGTTTTCAAGGCTTGGCTGGGGGCATGGCGTCTGGCTCATCGCCTTGGTCCTGGTGGCGGAACTGTGGCCTCCTTTTTGCTTAGTGTGGTCTCCTTTCTGTGAGAGGACTACCTCTGTGGTAGCTGCAGCCAGGCCTGCCTAGCCTGTCCCCGATGATACAGTAAGACTTTCAGAGCTATCCATTTTATATGGTAAATGACATTCATGAAATACACAGATAAAGAATACAAACATTTTGTTTGCAAAGGAAATTGTAGTATGAATGTCTACAGATGATGCTATTTTTCTTTTTTTGCATTTACTCCTTTTAATTTTTTCTTCTTTTTTATTTTAGTCAACACATGGCTCTTGTACATAGTTAGGGCTATGGTGTGACATTTCAATACATACATGGTGTAATGGTAAAGCCAGGACATTTAGCTTTTCTTATTTTCTTTTTTTGGTAGGACAGTTTCAATAATTAACACATTGCATGCATTCTTCCTAGTGTAGCTTTTCTGTAACCTCCAACATCTATCATTTCTTCGTACGTAGAATACTCAAAATCTTGTCTTCTAGAAACTCTGAAATCCACAGTACAATGTTTTTAACTATAATCATTCTTCTGTGCAATAGTATAACAAAACTCATTACTCCTACCTAGCATTTTGTACCTTCTAAGAAATGTCTTCCCACCCACCCCTCTCCTCCTTCACCCCTGGTAACTGTAACCACTATTTACTCTAGTTCTATTAGATGGATTCCATTAAAAAACAAAAACAAACAAAAAAACTTAATATCTGTTTGTATATATTTGTTAAAAGAGAAAAGCATTAAAATAGATACCAAAATTTCAGAAATTCATTTAGTACTACCGATATAACTGGAGGAGGCTGGGGAAAGATGTCCTCATTTTCTATTATTTACTTATTTATTTTTAGGACAGGGTCTACAGGGTCTCACTGCATGTATCAGACTCACAGTGATCCTCCTGTGTTTGGGATTACAGGCGTGTGCCACCACACCCAGTCTCAATCGCCCTCTCAGCATGTCCCAGGGGCAGGACAGGCACGGCAGGTCTGGGGATCAAACTCCTGGCCCCTGCACCCCTGCATCTGCCTAAGCAGGCACTTTAATCCACTGAGCTATTTGGCCAGCCTTCTAGTATTTCTTATCTAACATTCACAACGAGCGCTTCCCCCCTTCTTCCTTTTCCTCCTATTCTCCCTTCTTTGTGTAGCACTGGTTATGAAACCCAGAGCCTTATACTGCACTCTCCCCACTCCCCTCCCCGCAGCCCTTTTTCAGTATTTTCTGATTTGAGATAGAGTCTCACCAAATTGCCCATCCTGGCCTCAAACTTGCAATCCTCTTACCTCACTCACCCAAGTACCTGATGTTACAGGTGTATGCCATGATGTCCAGCAGATTTTACTTTTTTTATGGCTGAGTAAGATACCATTTTCTTACCCATCTAGTTGGTTGTGAGTCCGTAGGCCAGTTCTATAGCCCGGCCATCTGAGCACTGCTGCAATAAATAGTGTGCAGGATGGCTGACATCACTTCCTTTGCATGTACACCGAGAAATGGGCCCGCTGGATCATAGGGAAGCTCTAGTTTTAGTTTTCTGAGAGCCCTCCTTTCCGTTCTCCATAGTGGTTACCCTAGTTTACATTCCCACCAACAGTGTGTAGGAAATCCTTTTCCTCTATAGCCTTTCCACTACTTGTTGTTACTATTATCACTATCATTATTATTTTACCATAGTCCTTTTCACTGAGGCAAGATGGTATCTCATTGTAGTTTAGGTTTGTTTTTCCTGGATGGCTAGTGATAGTAAACATTTTTATACAGAAGCTTGTTCATTTGATGTAATCGTGCTTGGCAGTCTTTTCCTCTTGTTTCCTGAGCTTCGGATGCCTATCTAGAGAACTCTTGGCTGTACCAATGTCTTGAGTGACTTCTCCTGTTTTCCTCTCCTAGTTTCAGAGTTGCAGCTCTTCAGGTTTTGATTCGTCTTGATCACTGGAGTCTTAAAGAGAAAGCAAAAGACAACATCAAGGGGGTAATAACATAATTGTGAATGTGAAACCACTAATAGTATAATTAGTTGTGAGACTTAATGGACACAGACACAACGTCGTGCCTTAGAGAACGTCCCTACCTTTCTAGTGCACACAGAATCGCAGAGCACTTGATGTTCAGCTGCTGTTATGATCTGCTTCCCTAGGAATAATGTGGGCTCTCTTTTTTTCTTATTTTCCCTTCAAACTATGACTTTTTTCTCACTCTACAAAACAATGGTTTTTTGAATTATTTAGAATCCTCTGGGAAACAAGCCACCCTAACAGTGTAGTGGCTTTAAGTGTGGACATTTACTTTGGATGTGTACCACCCATTCATCCGGAGAAGCTGCGAGTCTTTAAGTCACGTTGCCATCACGCAGTGCCTGAAGTAGTCATGGGTGGAGCAGGGTCAGCCATCCCTGCAGGAAGGGAAGAGAGCTCTGGATAAGGCATATATCACTATCCCATGCTAGTCTGTGTTGGGACAGCCAGGAAGTGTGGTAGTTGGATAATGGAGGAAGCATTCACTTTTCGATTCCACACATCTAGGATCAGAACACTGGGGCCGGGGAGATAATTCAGTAGAATAAGTGCTTGCCTGGCAAGCGCAAGGGCATGAGTTCAATCCCTGGTTCTGCAAAAAAAGAAAAAAAAAAAAAATCAGTAGGATAAGAACCTTCATTCTGTCCTGCGAAGCTCTGACCGTCTTCGGCCAATGAGATGTAGGCAGAGATGCGTGTGCCCATTCTGAGCTCAGGCTTTGAGATGCCCAGCAGATTTCACCTCTCACATGAAGAGAACTGTCCCAGGAAACTACTGTGGTCTCATCTTGGACCCCAGAATGAGATACATGCATGGAACAGAGCAGAACTGACATGTAGTCAGAAATGAATATGTCCCTGTTTACCTACATGTTCGCTAGGGGTAAAAATAGCTGTTTTTTATTGCCTGCCCCTGAAATTTTGTTGCTCACCTAATAAAGGCTGACTAATATAATCATTTCATAAGTCTCAAACCTATACAAAGGCATTCTAATTACTGGGTAACCTATGAATCTTTTGCTTTAAACAAAAGGGGAAATGAATTAGATCGGCTATTAAAGCTAAGTTCATCAGTTGGCAGCTTCTTGCCACGTGCTCCACAAGTGGGTCAGTTGAGTAGCTGCACTGCTGTCACAAAGCTTCCCTCTTCATCTACGTATGTGATCGCTGTTTCCAGGGTTTGCTTACATCTAGAAACACGAAATCTATGAATAGAGTTAATGTGAGCCCTGCTTCCCTGAAATCGTAGGTAATAATTATCCATGGTCACGTGCAAGTAACCTGACTATTCATCTCATGATGAGCTTTATTTCCAAAACATTAAAAAAATTTGTTTAATAATTATTTATGAAATTTGTAACAGTTATGTTGTTTTGACTAATGATATACTAACAATTGAAATGTTAGCCTTATTCAAGAGGCAATTAACACTGTGAGCCTTACATTCATACATAATTAAAAATTAAGTTTTCTGTTCATATGCATATTTTATTGTTGGAAAACGATGATTAACATAGTCTTTCACAAATAAATATATATTAAAACTATCTCTTGAGGAATGGGATTTGAAGTGAAAAAGAAATATAAGTAAAATAATGGAAGGAGATAAAAAATGATTTGTAATTGCTAAGTTGATTCATATATTTTTAAGAATGGATGGTGGCTGATAGGAAGTTGTCTTGATACTAGGATGCCATTGGATAACAGGAAACTTAAGTTATAATTTCATGTCAATATTGTAGTTACCAAATTCCATAAATTGCATCTTTGAAAAGATACAAACTTCTTATGAAAATTATAAAATGCAAAAGCAGCTGAACGACTCTGATACCTCGTTGCCAGGAACTTAAATTAGTACAACCATTATGAGCAACAGTATAGAAATTCCTCAAAAAGTTGAAGATAGAACTACCATATAACCTAGTGATTCCTCTACTGGGCATTATTAGGGTATATTGAACAGCTGTCTGCACTCTCATATTTACTGTAGCACTATTCAAAAAGTCCAAGGCCTGGAATGAACCTATGTGTCCATAAACAGATTATTGGTTAAATAAGTTCTCACACACACCACCTACACATGCACACACCCATGTGCAATACTAGTCAGTCATTTAAAAGGGATGAAATCTTATCATATGTCAACATGGATAAATACAGAGGATGTTACATTGAGGGAGTGAGCTGAGCAAAGAAGGACAAATATTGCATGATTGTATTCATGTGTGAATTCTAAAAAGGTGATCCCATAACTGTATAGAATGCAGTAATGGTTCCCAGGAGCTGGGAAACATGATAAAAGGAGGGGAAGGAAGAAGAGGATGAGATGTTCATCAGTGAATACAAAATGATGGCCTGTTGCCTAGTGGGGTAACTATAGCTAACAATATATTGTGCATTTCCAAATAGCTTCAAGGATCTGTAATGCTCTCCCTACAGACATGATAAATGTTTGAGGTCATGCATATGCTAATTACCCTAACTGGAACATTCTGTAATGGATGCATGTATTGAAACATTACCCTGTTTCCCATAAATCTGGACAAAAACAATATGAAACTTAAAATATCAGTAATGAAATACCTGACACTTCATTTCTTCTTATAGGACATCTGAGTTTTAAATCTGAGGAAATTTCAGATTTTTAATTTAAGGGGGGGTGGCCAGGGACATAGCTCAGTGGAATAAGCGCTTGCCTGGCAAGCTCAAGGGCCTGAGTTCAATCCCCATCACACACACACACACACACACACACACACAGAAGAAGAAGAAGAAGAAGAAGAAGAAGAAGAAGAAGAAGAAGAAGAAGAAGAAGAAGAAGAAGAAGAAGAAGAAGAAGAAGAAGAAGAAGAAGAAGAAGAAGAAAAAATTAACTTAAGCATGCTGATTTTAAGGACTGGAGAGTGCTGTATGTTTCCTGGCTTGAGACAAGTCTTCCAAATTTGCTGACCATGACTGTGAGGGTAATGACTGTGGTATCAAGCCAGAAGATATTGAAAGGAATAAAGACACTATTTTCTACAAAAAGAAAAAAAGAAAAGAAAAGAAAAGAACTACTTTTGAAAGAATCTTCCACTATGGGAACAACATTTTCTGAATCAATGTATCCATGTTCAGAAATATTGCTATCGCCATGAGATATCCTTGCTGAAAAGGATTGGAAAATGTTTTGATTCTGCATACTCCAAATCTTGGACACACACATAGCTTGAGCTAACATGCTTTGCAGCCCTTCATACTATGTTTGCTGCCACCAATTTTAAACTCACTTCTTAAAATACAAACATTCAATAACTATTATTCTAAAAGATCTACTTATTGACCCTAAGGAAGCGGAACATTTCCTAATATTTCAACCAATATCAATATAATTGGCAAGTGTACCTGAAAAGAAAAGGACTCCAGTGGCTTAGTAATTGGACCTACTGCATTTTCTTGAGCCAGGGTCTGGTGACACAGTTCAGGCTGGCTTTGAGTTCACTTTGCAGCCCAGGCTGGTCTCCAACTCTCAAGGGTCCTCCTGTTTCAGACTCCTGAGTGCTGGGATTACAGCTGTACACCAACATGTCCAGCTAGGACAGCTTTCTAAAATAAATATAAAATTAAATTGAATCTAGACTAAAGATCTTTGATCTTGTGCCATCACCCAATACTAAACCAATATTTTTAAAACCGTAACAAAGCCTGTATGATTACTGTAATATTAACATTAAGACCATTTTCATATAAACAAGCTTTGTGCTCAATAATTGAGCTAAAAAATGAAGAATTACCTTAAGCTACTTCGCGTAAAATTTCTTTAAAATTGTTTATTTGAGGGCAGGCCAAATAACTCAGTGGATCAAAGTGCCTGCTTAGGGCTGGTGAGATGGCTCAGTGGTCTAAA
>NW_004524599.1:6819998-6821753 GCF_000260255.1 Octodon degus
CAGGGGCCTGGAGTTCGATCCCCGGGCCTGCTGTGCTGGTCCTGCTCGCAGAGACTGATTGAGACTGGGCGTGGTGGCGTGTGCCTATAATCCCAGCACTTGGGAGGCTGTAAACAGGAGGATCACAACGAGTCCAATCTGCTCAGTGAGGTCCTGTACACCTTGGATGGCCTGTCCTAAAATACAAAAAAAAAAGTTTATTCGATCTTTTAAGTCTTTATTATCAAGCTTATTGTATAATCCATGTAACCTATGATGATATTAGTAAATATGCATCACTATTAGATGAGAAAATTGAGGTACTAAAATATTTCTTAGATGGTGGGATGCAAGGACGAAGCACTGGAGACCACTTCTCTTGATTACTTCATGCAGCTAAGTTGAAATATCTTGGTGAAGAAGCCTGCATGGAATGTATAAATAACCAAAACTGACTCAACACACGGAAGAATCACCCTGAATAAAATGGAAAACGTTAATAGTTATCCTAAATTCACCAAAACCAGATGATTTTATGACTGTTATTTTAGACTTTGAAATTATAGATTTCTTTGCAATGTAAAATATCTCAGAGTATAAAGAAAGATGGAAATCTTCCCAGTTTATTTTAACCTCATACCAAAACCTGATAAAATTATCACAATGAAAGAAAGCTAAGTTCCATTTATGATTCTATGGGAGAAAGAAGAAACCTTAAACAAAAACATCAACACAGATATACTAACAGAGCAACAGATTACTACTACCGTGGTGGTTATTCTTAGAATCAAAGGTAGTTAGAATATAGAAATATGTGAATGTGATAGGTAAAAATTGTTTTAAAAATATGATTGCATCAATAGGTGTTCTCCAAAAATATGCAGTATAGGGCTGGTGCGCTAGCTCAGCGGACTAAGCACCTGCTTTGGCAAATGCAGGGATGAGGGTTTGATCCCTGGTCCCTCATTCCACACCAGCACCACTCCAGGCACACTGAGCCAGCAACTGAGACTGGGCATGGTGGCAGGCATGTAATCCCAATGCTGGGGAGGCTGAAAACAGGAAGATCACCACCAATCTGAACTGCATAGTGGGACCCTGTGCCAAATACATAAATGAAAAAAATATACAATATAGTTCAATATCTACAGTAGACAAAGTATATAAGAAAGTTGTAAGGAATTTTTTCAACTTTCATGTATAAAAAAAGTACATAGATTCAAGATGAATTTCTCTGTCTTTCTGTCTCTGTGTCTCTGTCTCTTTGTCTGTCTGTCTCTAGCTCTCACTGTTTTGCTCTCTCTCCCTCTGTCTCCCCTCACTTTTCTCTCCTTTCCTCAGGGGTATTTGTATCAAAGTAATAAATATTTGGCCTGAGAAGTTATTACTATTCTATAATTCTTAGTTTGTATCATGAAAAAGCTAAGTGAATTTCAAAATATTCAAATGCAAAGAGTATAAATGTTTGTAGTAGAAAGATCCTATAAATAAGAAAGTTGAGTAAACTGGCCATTTACAAAACATATATACTAATTATAGGACAGTTTTCTAGTTGATAGCTTTCCAACAACAAATATCAATCATCTACATATATACTGAATTAGAAATGCACAAAATCCATATGACAATATTTACAACATTTTTAAGGAATATAGATGACTACAAAATAAGCCTATCCTTTTTTTTTCACTATAAAATGGTCCTTCATTTATATCTCCCTTCTTTTTTTGTCTTGTCAGAGATGGGTCTTCCATTGCTATTCAAATATTGTAGGTG
>NW_004524599.1:6822145-6826357 GCF_000260255.1 Octodon degus
AAGACTACATATTGTTTGGGGTTGTAAGTAACATATAATAAAGTCATTTCCAAGTTTAATGAGCAAGAAATAAAGGTACCAATTCAAAAAATTTGAAAATTGAGAATGAGAAGAGATGAATGATTTTCAAAAAATTAGTGACATAAAGGGTAATTAAGAGTTTAGAGGGCCGGCTAGATAGCTCAGCAGGCTAAAGCACTTGCTTAGGCAGATCATAGTCACCGGGGTTTTGTCCTAAATTCATTTAATCTACTCTTTTTTAAAGTCATCTTTTTTTCCCTTTTTGCAGTACCAGGGATTGAACGCAGGACCTTGCACTTGCCAAGCAAACACTTATTCCACTGAGCTATCTCCCTGGCCCCCTCCTAAATTCATTTTTTAAAAAAGTTTAATATATGCCAGCCTCACCCTGGGGCATGCTGAGCCGGCCACCAAGACCAGGCACGGTGATGCACACCTATAATCCCAGAGTTGGGGAGGCTTTAAACAGGAGAATCATTACAAATCTGAGTTGTGTATTGAGACCCAGTACAAAATACATAAATAAAAATAAAAACAAATAAAAAGGGTTTAATATATGCTAAAGTAGTTTTTATTAGCAATACAAAAATAGAAATATTAGTAATCGTGCTGAGATAAGTGGACCATTTTTAAAAGGGTATTTTTTTTTTCACACTACGGCACACCACAACCTAGGTAAATCCCAGATAGATTAAAAAAAGATATTAAGTACGAAAAATGAGTCATGTTTAGAGTCAAGAGTGTTTCTCTAACCAGGATACAAAGGTTGGACACAAGTTCTACAGGAACAAGCTTCATTAACTTTAGAACTTTCATTAACAAAAGCACTGTTAAAATTTCAATTCAAAATTAGAAACAAAAGTGAATATCTGCTTAGAATAAGAAACTAAAGCTAGTAGATACCAAAAATATCATTAAAGTCCAGAAAAATTAACATTTTATTAGCATGCTCTTTAACAACTTTTTCCTATATTGTCATATGCTTAGCTCCATATGAGACAATAATTTCAATGTATCATTTTCTAAAAAGAAAATGTAAAGAGATTATTATGTATTGCAAGCAGGTACTAATAAAAAATAAGCAACAACAAACAAACAAACAAAAAAAAACCCACAAAAACAAACCAGTCCATTGTGCTTTATCAAAGAATTTTCTCTAAATTGATAGCTCCAGAGAAGTTCTTTAGTGTTTCACAACTCACTGGACACTATTCTGGAAATTTTTAATATTGTTGCCAAGTTGATGAAATCTCTACAAGTTTCTTTCATGTATAAATTAGACAACCTTGCAGCATTTGGAGTTTTCATCTACCTAGTTTAACCACAAAAATCTTTTTGAATTGGCTACATTCATTTAACAAGCTGTTCTTGATGGTACTGGAATGTTCTATTATGTTATCTTCCTTGGTGTCTGCATTTTACGACAAATCAGCAAAAAAGGGTAATTTTTTTTTTTTTTTTAGTTTGATAATGGGATTCACTCCTTTTCATTAACTGGAAAACTTCATTTTCCTAAGACTGACTCAGAACTTTTGTTTGCTGTTGTCTCCTTTTAAGAGGAGTTATGTTTTCAGTATTAGAGGAGAGTTTTTAAATTGAGAACTTCCTTCTTAATGTCAAATACTTTCTATTACTACCATACAGAAATGTATAAACAAATACATTTTTTGTAAGGACATTTAAAGATTATGCAGAATGGATTATAAAGTTGTGCTTTTTCCCCACTGGCATAGCTTGGGTCTAATATGTTCCTCAAAGTCTCATGGATTAAAAAAATTTGGTGCTCAGTTTGATACTATAGAGAAAGCTGAGCCTCAGAAGTCGGAGCCTAGCAGGAGTTGATAGGTCCTTGGGCTTTGGGGTTCTTAAAATTCTGTTCCTGGCCATGAATAAAACAGGCTGTTTCTGCCACCACAATATACTGTGCTAAAAGAAATGGAATCAGTCATGAGCTGCTGTCTGCAAAAGTATGAATCAAAATAAATCTTTTGTGTGTGTGTGTGTGTGTGTGTGTGTGTGTGTGTGTGGTTTTGGCCGTCAAACTCAGGGATTTGCATATGTTAATTAGGTGCTTTACCACTGAGTGGCACCCCTCAGCAACCTTTCTTCTTTTTAAGTTTGTTTAGCTTAGTTATTTGTCATAGTAATGGAAATCTGACTAACACATAAAGCACGTCAGGACATCTTTATTATGAAGAGGTGTCCAAGAGAGCTAAGTCTTGAGTTTATAATTTTGGAGGGAACTCTTTCTTCAGTATTTCAAACATAATATACTGATTCCTAGAAGGTGTTTTTACAATGATGCAGCTAGCAAACCTAGACAGACATGAGAGCAAACACATAAATTCAACTCAAATCAATGTGTTTTGAAGTCTCAATGGCCCTTAGTGAGATCCCCTAATCGTACAATCTCTTTGCTACCTTTAAAATTTTTATTTATTTATTTAATTATTTTTTATGTATTTAGTACAGGGTCTACAGGGTCTCACTACACAAATCAAACTAGTAGTGATTCTCCAGTTTTCAGCCTCTCAAGTGCTGGGATTACAGGTATGCACCACCATGCCCAGTCTCAATCACCCTCTCAGTGCACCCTGGGGGTGGGATGGGCACAGCACACTGGGGATCAAATCCCGGTCCCTGAGTCTGCCTAAGCAGGTACTTTAATCTGCTGAGTTATCTAGCTGGCCCTCTTTAATACCTTTTAAACGAGCTATATTGTAATAGAGAGGAAGTGAGAGTAGAGAGGTGGCAAGTGCTTAAATATTTGACTGTTGAAAATTTTATGATAAGAGTAACATAAAACCTTGAAAAGGCCCTATCTCTGAGAGGAACCCTGGAACTTAAAAGCTTCATGGAAATTCTTTATGACTTTAAGGCAAGTGAATACATAGCAGTATTAATTAGTTAAATTGCATAAGCATCATAAAAAATGGTAACTCCAGTTTGTCAGTTATAATTAAAAGCCAAATAACAAGTGGGGAAATTTTTTTTGTTTTAAATTTTTTGGCTGAACCAGGGATTGAACTCAGGCCCTTGCGCTTGCCAGGGAGAGTGAGGAAATTTTGGACACATATATGAAATAATAATGCATATCAATAATATTGCATTAGGTAGCATGTTTCAGAACACATATCAATTAAAAAAATAGCTATTTTTACAGATTTTTCAAAGTTTCATTCTTCACTCTTTTTCTCCAATTTGATTACTGCCATTCCTTGGTATTAGGCAGGATTTGGCTCCAGGACCCCTTGGGAGTGTGCAAATCCTTGGTTGTTGAGATCCCTGGCATGAAATAGCATAGCGTTTTCATATGACCTTCACATACACTCCCATAGACTTCAAACATTACTAGATTACTTATAATAGCAAATACAGTGGATATTTTAGGTAAATAGTTACTATGCTCTATTGTCTAGGAATTAATGACAATAAAACATTGAATGTATTCAGTATGAATGCCATTTTTAATTTTTAAAAATTATTTTTAATCTATGGTTCAATGCACAGAAAGAGTCAACTGTACATATATACATAGGTGTGTAAATGACAAGCATTTAAAGATTTTCAAAGATGACCTGGTACTGCACATGTTGAAAATTATTTAAAATTCTTTATTTTTTACAAAGTGCTGAGACACAGTTGCTTGAAATTTAACATTACTTAAGAAGCTGCTAATTTGCATTTTTCTTAAGCAAGATTTGTAAAGCAACAGATACATAATCTACTATAGTTGTATGTTTTTGAGCCCATTGGTCAAAAACAATGTACAGAACCTGGGTTTCCAACAAGTCCATGTGAAATACAGTCTATTGAACAGCCAACACACAGCAGAAGAGAACAGAAAGTTGACAGAGGTATGGCACATGGAGATAGAAAATATATTTTTAAGGCCTGCAGAAAGACTGTGACAGACATGACATTGAAGGAAGAACAGCTCAAAAGATGTTCCTACCTGCTACACTCATCGCTAGGACAATCCAACCTGGGCCAGCAGAGTTGCTTTTGCTGATATCAGAGGGAAAGTTCCAACTCACCAAGACTAGTCTTGTTGCATGTATAAGAAAAATCTCATGCCAAAATTAAAAAGGTTAAAATTTTGGGAAAATATTGGACCAGAGACAGAGCAAGTGGTAGCATGCAGATAGTCCTACCATCCATCCATCCATCCATCCATCCATCCATCCATCC
>NW_004524599.1:6827657-6829809 GCF_000260255.1 Octodon degus
CCCTGGGGTCAGTAATTTGCATTATAATGGAAGGAGGCCAGAAAGCTAGCTAGCTGCCTGAGCTGCTGGCCCTTTTTTTGCCCTCTGCTCTTTTTGGCCACCACCATGAAAGGTTGTTCTCTGCCATGTGCCCCTCTGCTTTGGAGCCAGCTGAGGACTGACTGAAACTTCCAGTAACTGTGAGCTAAATAAACCTTTCCTTCCCTAATTTTGAGTGTCAGGTATTTGTCCCATTAGTAAGAAAACAGGAACTGAGACAAGCACCATGCTTCATTCTAGGGTGAAATCCTAAACTGGCTTCTATTCTCTTGGGGGAGATAAAAGAGAAGGGGCAGCAAGTCCTTCTAGAGCTTGTCTTGCTTTCTAAATACAGCCCAGCCACCTGGAGCAGTTCCTTCATAACATGAAGCTACAGTAGTATCTAGTCTCCATTTTTCCAGATTTTATTTGGCACAAGAGTCTTCATTTGAAGAACTTCTTGGCAGAAACTACAGCAAAAACAGCTTTGATACTTGAATATGTTTGTCTTCAGTAGAAATGCCAAACTCAAAATTAATAGGTAGTAAAACTCTGGATTTTGAAAGTTGAGGCCCTTGAACACTTCAGTCTTTGAAGAAGTGACTGAAATTGGGAAAGAGCCAGATAAAACTACCCCATTATCCTTTTCTGGAAGCCCAAAGGCAGCGGCTGAGCTCTCCCAACTCGCAATGCCCTGGTGGAGGTGACAGTCCTCTCTCTGTGACGAGTCCCTGGCCTCAGAGGTGACAGGTACTGTGGAGATGATGACACTGAGGAAAGACCAATGGTTATGAGAAGCCCACGGCGTTCAAGTTTCAGCCAGAAATGGGTTAAGGAAAATGTAACGCAGTAGAGAGCTAAGGTGGTACATAGTTACTTTAGCTCAAGCGGCAAATTGACTGTGGTCAGAGGATCAATAAATAGATAATACTCTGACCACAGGGGAGATGACACGGCTGTGACAATGACACAGAAGTTAGGGCAGCTGCTTCATCTTCTGAGGGTGCAAAGAGCCACCTGCACTGAACACAGATAGAGCACCCTTTGAGAATGGAGTGGCGCATGCACATGTGCATGTGATGTGGTTCAGGCTGAAAATGTCCCGCCCAAAGTCTTCTGTGTCAGAGGTAGAGCTTGTGGCAGGTGATTGACTCTGGGGCTGCATATTAATCAGTGAGTTCACCCTTGATGAGCCAGTAGCAAAATGTGCTAGGAAATAGGGCCTGCCTGGAGGAGGCTGTGTCACGTGAGCACACCTCGAGAGGGTCTCCCTGCCTCCCTCCCTCCTTACCCACCTCTCTCCTGCCTCCTCCTCCCTCTTCCTCCTCCTCCTCCTCCTCCTCTTTCTCCTCCTTTCTCTTGCTCTCTGTCTTTCTCTGTCTGTCTCTGTCTGTCTGTCTCTCTGTCTCTCTGTCTCTCTCTCTCTCCCTCTTCTGACTTTCACTTCCAGGAGCTGAATACCTTTCTTTCTTCCACCACACCCTACATTGTGGTATTTTTGCCCTGGAGCCAGCCAACCATGGACTGAGATCATAAAGACTGGGACAAGATAAACAGCTCCTTTAAATTGTTGCTGTCAGCCATTTTGCCTCAGCAACAAAAAACCTGACTAATGTGGAAGGTACATGAAAATTTTCTTTTTCTGTTTTTATAAAAATAAGCCAAATGCAACAAAGAGGCCTGCTAACATCAATTCATAATTGGTCAATTTGAGGTCCCCTCTTGGAGCCACACACCCAACACCATCTTCACCATCGTTACAACTTACAAGTGAAATAGCTTGTGTCCTCTTAATCTTCACTTCTCAGAATGCCTTCCCAATCCCATTTGAGCAAATGGGTTCTACAGTCATACAGTGACTTGGGCCAGAAACCTAGCAAGTTACTATTATGTCTTTAATAAGCAGTTCATCTTCTATGCTATTGTAACTGGGATGTCCCCCAAATCCCATGTGTTAAAGTCTTTGTATTTGTAATTGAGAGATGGTGGAGCCTCTAAGGAGGAAGCGTGACTGCTGCCATTGTGCTCTTGAGGAGATATTGGGACCCAGGTCCCTTCTTGTCTCCTCCTTCTCCTTCTCCTTCTCCTTCTCCTTCTCCTTCTCCTTCTCCTTCTCCTTCTCCTTCTCCTTCTC
>NW_004524599.1:6830751-6839801 GCF_000260255.1 Octodon degus
GGCTGGCATGTGGTGCTGGGGGATTGAACCACGGTCCCTGATGCTTTTGCCAAGCTTGTTCTAAGTAGGTGCTTTAGACCACTGAGCCATCTCTCCAGCCCTTTATTTACTATTTTCTATTATACATAATTATCAATATATATATACTATCTTGATTTATTGGTGATATTTATATCTGTAATTTCTGCAAAATATTGATACATTTACTTCATCAGAGTGTATTTTCATGTTTTATACCCACTTTGTCTGTCATGCTCTACCTTGAGCACAAAACAATAAGCATTTTGTGGGCTTAAATAACACTTTCATACCCTAAAAAGGTTTAATTAGACACCATGCAGTTCATGTAACCATTCAAACATTTTCTCATTTTTTAAAAATAAAGGTTATAATATTAAAGTTAATACTAGGAGATGAAAATCATGACCCAGATACGCAAGGGTTTGTCCTAGTGACCAACCAGAGTAAACTTATTCGCAGTTGGTAGGACTCCTCCACTATCCTGGCAGGCCAGGCATCCTCATTCACTGACAGGTGACACCAGAAGATGTCATGCAAGCGGGCTGAGGGGGCTCTCTCCAGCCGGAGTGTTCAGAGCACCCACATTCCCGAGCACACCCATTCTAGCAATCACAGTGCTATGCAGAAGGTGGCCAAAGCTTGCCTATAGCTCCTCAGATCAGGACATGGAGAGTTGTTCCTAGTTATTTTTTTCTTTTTGCCACATTTGATTGCACCCATAGAACCAAATGATAATTTTTACACTCAAGAATCTTTTATTTTTAAAAATAGATAAAACTGACACACCTAGAGATGGATAAGACTCTAGACAAACAGAATAAATAGTTCTGACTTAATTCCAGTAGAAACATTCCAAGCTAAGTTAAGACATTCCTAGCACTCTTGTTTCTCAAAGCTTCTTTCCTTTTCATGTAGAAGGAAAAAGACAGTGTTTTGATTTAACCTTGTGATTTATCCCTTTCTCCCATCCTCCCTCAACACACACACACACACACACACACACACACACACACACACGATTTTTTTTCTTCCATTGTTGACATGGCAGGACGAGATTAAGGGAAATTTCTCAACGTGGTAATAACTTGCAACCAATTTTGATTTCTTGCTGTAAAATCTTCATCACTGAAAATCATCCTCTATTTTGATTTTGTCTTCTTTCCTATTGTTCACATTTCCTCCTTGAAAAGAACTTTCTTTGAGAAAAGGAAAACCTGACCTTCATTTTGGAACTGCTTTGTTGTCCTGAATTTGGTTGGAGTGGTTGCTTTTCATTTTTGAGTTCCTTAAGCCATGTTCACGTCCCTAGCAGGGTTTGCCCACAGGGCTCATGAAGGACAGTCTCCTCCCCATGCGCTATAGCATGTTGGTCTAACAGGTTTCTGGAGGACGCGCCATGGGCCACTGCTCATTAAAAGGAAGTGTCCTATGGGGTATCTGCTGGACTGTTTACGATTGATTAACTTCCACTTAATAACTTACACTAGAACCAGCTGCTTAGGGCTGTGACAAAATAGTGTTTTCATCATTTTCTAATGAGTTCAATGTGGTTATTTCTCTTTTGGATGAAGTGAAATGTTTCTTTCATAAAATTGATTTGTAACATGCATTTACTGTTTTGTTTTCTCTTGAATGCTTCATTTATCTCAATAGTGGTGTAAATGGGAAGTACATGGAGACCCATTGTATAACCACTCACGGTGCTCTGAGGGTGAGGCTTACTGCTAGTAAACAGAGACTCACAGGAGGCCTCCTCAGAAACAGAGGAAATGGCTTGCCTTTTAGATTTGCTCAGCTTGCATTTCCTTTATTCTGTGAAGAGCCAACAATGACATGTATACTTCAGTTCCAATTTAATTTACGCTGTTTGTTTCCAAAATGACTGAGAATCTGTTCTATTTACCAGGGCCTGCTGAACAAAGCCAGCAAGCTCCTTTAGAATCTTGTACTAGAATGTTACGGTAAATTAGGTGTTCAGCCGAGAGTTCTATTTGCCAAATGCCCTCTGTCAAGATGGTATATCCTCTGATACTGCAACAGACATCAGGCCTGAGGTTGTGAATCAGTTGAAAACGACAAGCTGAGGCTGCCTGGCATTGTGAGTTCCCTTTCTTTGCTCACTGTCTCAGTTTGGGCTTCCTGGTAGAGTGAGGACTTAGGAAAGTAGTTCACTGAATCATCTCAGGAAGGGCAGGTGGGGATATGGGGGAAAGGAAGATGGCAGTAAGGAAGGAATGCAAAAGAAGGAATAATATCCAGGCAAGCAGGGACATATGCCCTCTATTGCCAACCCTCCCTCCCCATGTTACATCCTCAGTGTTCCCAGCTCCCTGCAAGTTCGTGTAGATGCTGACGTGGTTCGGGCGCCAGGAAGGTCTTAGGCAGAGCACATGAGAGACAAGGCTTTGGGTGTTCAAGAACTGTCTGCTGCAGGTGCAGGTAAGCTCAGAAGGGTAGGAAAAGCCTGAAGGGTTAGTTATGGAATAGGGAGCTACATCATGCTCAACTGGAGAAATCTGGATCTGCCTGGGTAAGTTCTTAGGATGTCTGCTTTGAAGAGATTGCAAAATTGGAGGTTAGCTTTGCCAGAGTACTCATCTAAGAAGTGTCTACCTAGAGTAGAAGAGAGCCCCTGGCTAACTGCAGATATTGGTGAACAACGGAGTGGTCCAGGGAGCAAGAGCACAGGCTCAGGAGTGTGAATACCCCGGTAAGAATGCCACCTTCAACATTTTAACTTTGGTGTGACATTGGCCCAGTGTCTTACTTTTCTTCTTGCTGAGACAAAGTACCCAACAGCCCAAGTTGAAGAGGGAAAGGCTTATTTAGCTCACAGTTTGTAGTGGTTTCAGTCCATAATAGCTGGCTCTGAGGCAGAGTGACACACGACAGAGGCAACAGCAGTTCATGGTGGTGGCAGAAAGCAAAAGCAGTGGAGAAAGAGCAAAGCTTCTTTCTGTCCCTTCTCTAGTCTACAGGGATTAGGGTGGTGCCAATTCAACCAGCAGACTGATCAGCAGTCACCCATCCTTAATCTCAGAACCCTTAATTGCTGAATTGCACCATGAATCAATGACGTCCTCTAGATTCAGATACCTCCGAAAAGCACTATGATTGCATGAAGCTTTGGGGGGGGGGGCATCTAGACAAACAATAACAGCCAGTTACCTCTCTCTGGTCTTTGGTCCTCATATGTAAACTGCAGATCACTGTATCTTCTTCTCCAAGCTGTGTCACCAAAGATTAGGAGAGATTCCCAATTAGAGATTCAGCGCAGGGTCGATGCATAGAAAACAATGTTCACTATTGTCATGATGGTGTAATAACTTGTGCTGCCACCCCTCACCTAACAGAAGGCACTTTGTTATGTTCAAAATTATGTTAACTCATTTTATACCAGCCCACCAAATGTTAAAAGATTGTATGATTCCACTCATATCAGGCACTTATGGTGGTCAAATCTAGAGAAACAGTAAGTAGAATCCTGGTTTCCAGCATTTGAGGAAGATAGGGATGGGGAGATATTGTTGAATAGGTACTGAGTTTTAGTTTTGCAAGATGGGAAAGAATTAGAGATCAGTTGCACAATGATGTAAGTATATTTAATCTTGCTTTAAAAAAGAATGTGGGGCTGGGGAGATGGTCTAGTAGAATAAGCACTTGCCTGGCAAGCGCAAGGTCCTGAGTTCATTCCCTGGTACCACAAAGAAAAAAAAAAAAAAAATCTGGGCTGGTCAAATAGCTCAATGGATTAAAATGCCCATAAGCAGGCACAGGGGCCAGGGGTTCAATCCTTGGGCCTGCTGTGCTGGCCACCTGGGGCACAACTGAGACTGCGTGTGGTGGTGCACAATTGTAATCCCAGCTCTCAGGAGGCTGTACGCAAGTGGATCACTGTGAGTCCAATCTACTAGTGACCCTGAACACCTGTACACCCTACCCTAGAATTAAAAAAAAAAAAAAAAAAGAACGTGAAGGCAAATTTTACATTATGCATTCTTTTTTGTGACAATAAAATATTTTGGACAGTATATTATTGATAAGCTGCACAGGTCATGATCTGGACATCGGATTCATCACATGGAACCCACAGCTGCTGTGCACGGTGCTTGTGTGTTGCGCTTATTGCTTCAGCATGACACCTGGAAGACATTGCAGATCTCCCCATGCGTAGAAAGTGTGTCTCCGAAAAGGCCACTTCAAATGTTCTTTTGGGGCACCCAGGGAAAGACCCTGGCTGGTGACAGCTCCACTCTCTCAATCAAAGGAGTTGTCTCTAATATAAATACAGCCTCATACATGGCAAGCTTCCAATAGCATCCGGAGAATACAAGAAAAACAAAGATATAATTGAGAGGCTCTGCTGATCAACACAGACAACTTGGCCTTCAGCTCCTTGCAGGGAGGCTTAGTGTCCTCACTGCAGATTCAAAGATGGGGAAAGCTGCTTTGTTAAGAAGACCATTGTACAAAAGAAGATGTCATGCAAAACCAATCAGCATAAAGACCCTGTGAACAGTGCTGGCCAGTGAAGTCCCATAAATAGGAGTGTACTTGAGCATTCCAGAATGAGAAAATCTCAGAATTCTAAAGAGCAAGTATAGTTCAGCCATGCTCCTTTATTACTAGTAATCTCACTTTCACAGACTTTTCTCTTAGGGATATTTACAATTTCAAACCTGTAAGGAGCCCACATAAAGAAAGAGTAAAACAATTTCTTCCATGTCCCTTAGTATCCATACCCAAGTGTGGTCTCCATTTTCCAGGTGTATTAGGATCAATATCTAGTTCCTTTTTTTTTCAGTTTTGTTTTTAAATTTAGATACGAGCCCCTGGGAAATGACCAAGCCCAGGTGTTACTATTTTGTAGAAATTTTTCCAAAATGATCATTCAATTCTTGGCAGCAACTATTAGTCAAATTTATGAAAGACTGGCACACGCATGAGATCTCCATTTTAAAAACTTGTCTGGAGTTCAGATCCCAATTGCTAATTCCAAAGTCAAAACATGAATTGTATATACATGGAATTAAAAACAGAGTGATTTTTAGCTGGGCATTGTGATGTACACCTGTAACCCTAGCTCTCGGGAGGCTGAGTCAGGAGGATCATTGCAAGTTTGAGACCAGCCTGGGCTGCAAAGTGAGCTCAAGGCCAGCCTGAACTGCCTAGTGAGACCCTGTCTCAAAAAGACAAAAACAAAACAAAACAACAAAAAACAGAGTTGTTTAATCTGAATAGAAATTCCTATGAAATAGAAGACAGTCACCCTTTTCTTCTAGTGACTAAGAGCTCTCTGGTGATCAGGTTATCTGGCTTCTGCTCCAGAAGTATTAGATGAATGTTCATCAGTGTTGCCCCCAGTCTAACTTCTCTCCTTCACATTCTAGTGAGATCATCTTCGCCTTTAACATATTTGCCCAGATGGGATACATTGACTAAGTGCCAGGTTTTTTTAGTTACAATCATATTCTGTTTCTGCCTCCTTCAGATGACTCCAAGCTTGGATCTTGCCCAAACTCTCCAGCCATGTATTTACAGGAAATCTCTTGGCCTCTTTCTGCTGCACTCATCTGAGCCAACTGGTCTCCTTCCACTTGCGATGAGAACCAGTCCTTTGACTACTTCACTTCAAGATCGTTAGACTGCTTCCTACCACTCTTCAAGTTTGTATAGGATTTACTCCTAAGTAATAACAGTTAGGAGCTTGGCTTTAGGCTGATATAGAAGAACTGTTTGGGTGCTTATGAAACTTGTGACATTGAGCACATGTCCTGAAGAATGGTAATCATCCAGTAAGCTGAAATGTCTTGATTGTTGCTACCATATTCGTAGAACTCAGCCCACCATTATTTTCACCTTTTAATGATGTCCCACTAGACTGTGAACAATGCCTTTGGTATTCATATCCATAAAACAAAGAAGAGAGTCTAATTACAAATGGACATAGGTGTTCCAGAGCTACTGAATATTTTTAATGCTTTCCTTCCATAAATCTGATCCTTGAGGTTTGATGAGGAGGTGCGTGTGGTGGCGTACATTTGTAATTCCAACACTAGGGAGGTTGAGGCAGGGGGACTGTGAGTTCAAGACCAGCCTAGTCTTATAGTGAGACCTTGGGCTAAAAAAGAACAAGAAAAAGGAAGAGAAAATAGGGGAAGAGGAAAAGGAAGAGGAGAGAGAAAAACAGGGAGCTTTGGTAAGTCCACTCCTTTTCCTTACGTCTAAACCAACAGGATCCCAGACTGTTATCAATCAGTGAGATCTGTTTCCTATTGCTGTATAACTTAGGAACACAAATATGAAAACTTGAAACAATGCCTGTTTATTAGCTTACAGCTCTTTAGGTTAAAAAAAAATATATGGCAGGACACTGCTGGTGTGAACGTAGACTGGTGTAACCACTGTGGAAACCAGTACAGCTAGGCCTAAAGGTCTTATTCAAACAGCTATTGCTTGTCTTGATATCGTCTTGAAAGAATTAATAGCACTTCGCCACAGTAACATATGCCCACCCATGTTTACAGTAGCATAGTTTTTAATAGCTAAACGTCTTGGAAGCAGCCCAAACCCCCATAAACTGATGAGTGGCTAAAGAACGTACTTTTTTTTTTTTTTTTTTTTTATCCAGTGAGGTGCTACTCTGCTGTAAAGAAGGATAAGGCTTAGACATTTCTAGCTAAATTGAGGCATCTTGAGGAATATTCTTTAGTGAACTAAACTGGACACACATGTAAATACTGAACTGTTTCTCTGGTGCGAGGAACCAAAAGTGTAAATAAGGACCAAAATGTGTAATAGATATTGTAAAATAGGAAGCAAATGTTCAAATGGGAAGGGGAACTAGAGATAGGGGCAAGAGGAAGAGAGGAGGAAAAACAATGAGAAAAGAAGCAAAAAAAAAAAAAAAAGGAAACAAAGCTGTTATAAATTAGGAGGGGAAGATGATTTGAAGAAAGAATAGGGGAGTGAGAAAGAAAGAATCAAGTTGTGTCATGCACAGGGACAAATTGCCCATGATGAATGTGATCATTACATATACCTACAGTGTACCAATAAAGTTAATTAATTATGGCAGGACAGAACTGGTTTTCTACTGAGGGCTTCACAGGCTGTAATCCAGATGCCAGCCAGGTGGGGTCCTCATTCGGAGGCTTTGGGATAGCTTCCCTATGGTCCTTCACATTGCTGAGTGAGCCAGTTTCTGAAAGTTGTAGAACTCAGGTCATATTTCCTTGCTATCACCAAAGGGTCACAGGCAACTCCTAGTGGCTGCTCACACCCTGTGCCTGGCCTCTCACCTTTAAGGTAGCAATAGCCTGTGGGTGAAATCCTCATATGTCAAATCTTTGCCTTCTACTTTGTTATGGTTTGTGTCTAGTTGTCCCCTTAAAGCCACATGCAGTCATGGGGTGCACTTATAGAGTTTGTGATTAAGTCGTGATCCACTGGATTATGGGTGTGAGTGCTACACTCACCCTGGAGCAGATAGCCTGAATGCAACTTAAGGGAGACAGACTTGCTCTCTGTAGCCATTTTTGCTCCTACTTCTCTCTTTTGCTCTTGCTGTTTTGCTGCCTTCTGCCACCATGAACTGCTGCTCTCTGCCATGTGTCACTCTGCCTTAGAGCCAGCTGAGTTTGGACTAAAACCTCTAGTAACTGTGAGCTAAATTAGCTTTTCCTTCCTTCATTTTGAGTGTTGGGTATTTGTCCCAGCATCGAGAGAAGAGTGACTGAGACACACTCCTAACTTCAGTTGAAGAAACTCTGCTTCTAAAGGGCTTATGTCACTAGGCCCAACCCCTTGCATCATCTTCCTGCCAAAAGTCATTTGTGTGTGTGTGTGTGTGTGTGTGTGTGTTCTATGAGTTAAATTTTTTTTTTCTTTTTTTTTCCATAATTTTATTGAGAAACAAATAGCAATGAGACAGTTTCAAACCAAATTGGTAGGACAGTTTCAATAATTAACACATTGCTTACATTCTTCCTAGTGGTTATTTGCTGTACAGGATGTGGACTCGATATCCTATTTACAAACACCATTAGAACAAATCCCTCTATTCATTAAGAGAATGTAACTATATATCGCTCCTAACCACTTTGAATACACAGATACAAAATGGACATTCATTTGTATCCCCTTTTTTTGTTAAGTTGCATCATTTAAATATTATAGGTGTGTAAACTCAGCAAAATATTCTAAAAGAGTTCAGTAATCCATAATAGTATTGGGTCTTCCACTTCACTGGCAATGTCAGGAATTGTTGACCTGAGTCCCCCACAGCTCAACCAAAAGTCAATTGTGTCTTGTCATATAGCATGATCACAGGGGTAAAGTCCACTATATACTGTTCCAGGGTGTACACGACATGTACATGGGAGATAGGGTCAGGCAATTGGTAGAGGGTGTTTTACAACTTTGCCCCCTGTGGTTACTACATGATTTGTTTCATCAATAAGGTGCTATTATGATTTAGATCTAAAATATCTCCCCAAAGTCTCTGGTATTGAGACGTGTAGCTTTCAGAAGGTGATTGATTCATGAGGCTCTAATTCAATTAGTGAGTTGATCCATTCATGAAGTCACACTTTGACGACAACTTAGGAAGGAAAGCCCAGCTGAAGGGCGTGGGGATGGGAACATGGCTGTGGGGGCATGTCTGGGCCCCTTGCCTTCCTCTCTGACTCATTCTCTTGCTCCCTGCACACCCTGAGGTGGGCAGTTTTCCTCCACTGGGCCCTTCCACCATGGTGTTTCTGATGTTGAGCCAGTAATTCCCCTTCTTCCTCATTTTTCCTCCTTCTGCATCATACTTCCTGCCTAATAAGAGCCTTCTTGGGACCACGGCTATTTGCTCCCTTGTCAGGAAAACAACTTTTTTTTATACATAGTTCTTTTTTTTCCCATAATTTTATTGAGAAACAAATAGCAATGAGACAGTTTCAGATCAAATTGGTAGGACAGTTTCAATAATTAACACATTGTATACTGCCTTCCTAGTAGTTATCTGTTGTACAAGATGCAGG